>NW_020956602.1:107975-114308 GCF_003031625.1 Empidonax traillii
AATGGGGGAAAAAAAAAAAAAAAGGAATCTTATAACTTACTCTGTGCATTTTTTTTTCTATTCTCTAACAACTCTGACTGCAATCAGCAAGGTTTAGCTGCTGGATTAGCAAAGCCTCGAAGATATCAAGGTCCAGTAGGGTTCATGGCCTAGAGTAACACTCCCACCAAGGACAAGGCTGCTCCTGGAGCCACCAATACCAGGCACCAGAATTCAGTTGTGAAGCTTTCAAAAACAGCAAAGCTGAAGCTGTTGTCTTACTTGGCATCAGAAAATCCAAACAGGAGATGTATAAAACTCCCAAAGTTGTAGATTAGAAATGTTATTTAAAAACATGGTACATTCATGTACTTTGCCATGACTGTATGCGACTCATATGGAGAGGAATTCAACCGAAAGAGTTTTTTGGTCACTCCTTAAAATCTTAATATCTCCCTATTTCTGTGGCAACTACAGTCACTCACTCTGAAAAATCCAGTCCCTTTCTGCTTGTTGTATTGTTCATATGAAAGAAACTGCAACTTTGATTATTCAGGTAAAGGGACAGTAATGCAGATAGAGAATTTTCATGTTGAACTGGGGAGACTCAAATTGATCCTTCTAAAGTAATAATGTATTTATTCCTATCCACCTGTTTTGGTGGATATTTACCAAAACTTCCAAAGCTTACTCTGAAGTATTATGCAGTTCTAACAGCTATTACATAGGCAAAGGGAAGAGGAGATAGCTGGGTTACTTGGGTTACCAGACCTGCTACGTCTGATGTAAAAAATACTGCCTTGAACTTATTTACTTCCTACTCATTCGTAGTTTCTGCATCACATCCTGCTCCAAGTGTCCTCCACCCATGTCGAGTTTGCCCCCTTCAGAAACAAACCACACCACACAGATCCTGCCACCAAACTCCCTCCCCCCCACCCCAAAAACCATTTTGCAGCGTGTTTTAAATGCATAACCCAATCGAACTGGGCACATAAAACAGAAATTGGGAAATTGCAAGCATACCAAGCATGGTCAAAATAACAACTTCTAATCCCCAGTTCATGTGATTTTGAATTTACTGTGGAGTTAAAGCACAGACTTACTGGCACAGAACTGGTAATGACCTTAAGAAGCAAGTCAACATAGGTTAGGGCTTTCTGACAAGAAACAACAATTTAGATGCTGTAAGATTTGTGTTCTTGCCACTGATGGATTCAAATTCAGTGATTAGTAATTAAAAAAAATAATTAAACCAATAAAAAAAAAAAATCATTAAACCAATACACTTGCAGATTCACTGTCATTTGATGGGACATTCCCTGGCAGATGATTAAAATCGAAGGGACTTACCGGACACTCAAGGTGACTATTTTCTCTCATACCAAGTTTTGGGAATGGGACTAAACCTAAGACTAAAAAATCACACTCAGAAACTTGCAAAATTACAAACTTCTAGTGGCAGCACTTGAACAAGAGGTTTGCTTTTATAAAAAACAATTTAATTCTGATCTAGAGGCAAACCATTAATGTTGAAGTTTCTCCAAGTTTGGGTTTCCTTCAGCTTTTGACGACTGTCTTTGATCAGCCATGGAACTGACACACTGAAAGATGACATTTTTCAACACGATCTGACCATGTGTTAACCCCCATAAGTGGATTTTGCCTACAAGTCAACAAGTCACAACTTAACAAACAAACACACCAGTTCAATTACCACAAGCAATAAAAACTCTGTTTTAAACTATTCAGATCTCTTCAGCCTTACAGAGAGAAACACGATGTAGTTTTCCCCTTGTGGAGGTCAGGGCTTTAGTTATCCTCACGACTGCCACTGCTCTGTCTCCTGTTCTCAAGAATTTTAGAGCTCCTACAGCTTTCCATCCAGCAGGAGATGGACTTCAGGAGAACCCCCAAGCCCTCCAAAAAAACCTATGATTGACCAAAACAACAGAAAAAAAAGTCTCATTTAGAGATGAAAAAAGCTCAGTAACCAAGTCAGAACCTCACAACCACATCAGCACATCGTTTCAGATGGATTACTAAGCATCAAGGACTAGTCAGCAGCTAGGACCTGGTGGAGCCGCCAGCTCTCTTCTTATCAACGCCCAGTACACGTGGATGCTAGAGGATTTCAGATAAGCCTCAGGGAACATCAAGATAAGAAAATAGCTGTTTTCCTCCCTAGGAAACCTGCTGTCATTTCGCCAGTGGAAAGAAAAAGCTTCTCCGCGGACACGCGAACATAAACCTTTAACCAGTCAGCAAACTGAAAACTTAACAAACAGATCTGAATATTTACATTGGGGTATGTACACCCAGCGTATATGTATCTTGGAACAGATTTGTAAATGTTTCCACTGTGTACTGCTTGTAAAATTTCGGAGTTTGGAACGGTGCCCTGAGTGCTACGTCACTGCATTTGCTGCCAGGGTAAGAAGGGGGCTAATAAAATAAGCATTAGCAGGAGAACACAATGTGAGAAGCAAGTTTTTTCAGATGGGAGGCCACCTTCAGGTTTGCACTTCTCAGTATCAACCTCAGAAGGAAACGAGTGGGGAAGAGGAGAGAAAAGGAAAGGCAGGTGGTTCGAAAAATGATGTATTCAGACTGATGACAACTTTTCACAACAAAGACATCACAGCTAGAAACACAGATGCTGAAAGCCCAACTTATATTTGATCGAACATCTGCTGTGAGAGAAGATGCTTCCAGCACAATTAAGATGAATTTTTAGAAGTCAATTTTTCACTCAGAGAAAGTAAAAGTCCTCAAAAGGACTAAAACTTCAAATTCTTCTGAAGTCACAGAGAAAAGTTCGTTCTGTGTTTTGATTTCTGTTGCATTTAAAGCTAAATGCTCTGCTTGGGCTGGAAGTTGTAGCAGCCCCTGATTCTCACCTGGGGAGGTTAAAACATCCATGAAGAGTTGACTGGCAGTGGCTTTTTCCTGCAAATAACAGGAATTCCCGGCTCCTGTCATAAGGACAGTAAAGCTTCACTTTCCATTCACCCCAAACGTGTTAAAAGTCACTTTTGTTCTCAATTCAGCTAATTATGACACAGTGTATTGAAGATCACACAGGTTTTTTTCTGAAAAGGATCCTTAATTCAAATAGATGACAGATAGAAAAGAGACTTTAAAGCTTCTAAGTTGAATATGATAAATAAATATATGCCTGTACAAGTTCACTTCATGATAAAAAAGATTGGATGAGAGTCAACAGAGTTGCACAAGGAAGCAAACATCATCCAACACACGTACAGAGGCCTATCAGGAAATTTTCCTTTGCTTTTCTACACCCACTCACAAGCAATTCACTTTGTTTTCTTTTCAAGCAAGGAGAAAACAGCTACAGAGATTGTATTAATCTTCGCTCGACTCAGTCGAGATATGCACCTCTGTACACCCTTGCAGTTAAAACTGGCACATCAATTCCACTGGAGGAGCACTGAATGAAGTACTTTTAACAGGGATTTATACACCAAAATAAAATCAGAGGACAACTATTGGGGGGAGGGGGGGTGGCGGGGGAAAGACCTCTATAGAACAGAGTTGTTTCAATGAGTCTGCAATATAAGAGGATCCCAGGTACACCCACCTACCCAGAAATGGGATGTCACCACCTCATGCCAGTTGAAAGCAACTATTATTTAAGGCCACAATCATTGCAAGGTGAAGGATTTTTTTAGATGTCTTTCTTTGCTTTCCTACTTTCATTTTGGCCGAAAGAACGCAAAAGTCAAGGTTTAATAAAGGATAATCCATCCGAGGGTTTCCTCTGAGTTGCTCTAAGATCAGACATCTTCTTTCAGCCACCACCATCAGTCTCCCGTGCAGCTTCCTTGGTAGGATACCTTGAGGAAGAACAGCAGATCTCCCCAGCTACTTTTTAAACTGCAGAATTTAACTTCCAATACTGAAAGGGAACCTTCATAGCATATGAAGCACGAAAGCCACATCTCAGAGCTATTAATTGCTACTGGTCAAAAGGATTCGTCTGGTTCAGTGGCACAAACTGATGCCAGCCTTATCCTGGATGGGACTACAAAAGAGATTAACAAGGTTCTTTATGTTCTCCCTGCCTCATGCATATTTTATTCTGGGTGCAGCAAGAATCTGTACCACTGCAACCACTGGTAGCTACCTATCCCTTAGCTGAAAAAGCTGCATTATGAAAGTAAAGAAATTAACCTTTTTCACCGGCCAAAAATTCTCGTGGTTTTCTTCAGGGACATAGCACATTACAGAGTCATCTTTAAAGCCGTGCATCAGTTTGAATAAGGATTTTCTCAGCTTTCTGACACGAATATTTTCTATGCAGACACGTATGCAAGAGCCTGCATCCCCTGCAGCCACGCAGACACCGTGACCTAAACTTGTCATGATCGAGCCAGATGCTCACAGAAACAGTCACATTTGCTGAACTGCCACAGCCATGAACACAAAGCTCGTGCTGCAGCAGCAAAGGCATGTATTGTATTTCTTCAGACTGATGAAGGTTTTTTGAGATGACAGTAACAGGGAGGTAAAGTCATCACCCAGTCACAACAACAGTCAAGAGTGACATTAGTGACTTCAAAAAATCCCAAATTCCAGTGGCCATGAACTAGACCCATATCCACCAAACTTCTCCTTCCAATTCCTTTTCTTACCTAAGTTTTCCAAAGATTCAAATTCTCGGAGGCCACAAGTACGGAGTAAAAAAAAAGGTTTCCTGTTAATAAAGAGGCAAACACTCGTCTCTTGCAGTGACAACACTGTATATCAGTGAACCACAATCCTGAAAAACACAGAAGCAATTAAAAAAAAAAAAACAACCCACAGGAAGAAATTACTAAAATCTTCAACAAATTCTACGCCTCCACTATCTGTGAAGCAAACGTGTTTTCTGTGGATTTTTTTGTGATCTCAGTGCCTCACCTCAAACATTTTGTGACTAATGGGCATCTGGAAAATCGTGCCCTATGTATCCACAAAACACAGATACGGCACAGCATGTGGAGAGGTCTGATAACTGCAGCAACTCTACTGTTTACCTTTTAGCTTGCTTTTAAAAACCGTTTCAGTCTTCCATTAGATAATTACAGGTTTCATATTCTCACTTTCAAGGTTTATTTTCAAAACACTTCTGTCACTAAAGCAATTTCTAAGTTATCTACTTGCCAAAAGCAATTTAGGGACTTTCACATGACAGCAGTGAAGCATACAAAGTATTCCCCTCTTGCATACAGAATAGTGGTATTTAACTACTTTTTCCTCTCAATATTATAAAAATGAACACGTAAATCAACCTGCTATTTTAGAACTAGTGAGAAAGTGCCTTAGTACTATCATGACGTTCACCTAACATACACTCACAGTAAATGAGAGATTTTGCACGTTCAGTACAAGGCAAATATGGGCTTCCCTGGTCATGAAAACACGTATGAGGCTGATAAAAGTAGATAACAAGAGGCAGAGCTATTAAACACAATGTTTAGGTTGGGGGGAAAAAAAAAAAGCATGAGAGGTACAGGACAAATGTTGCAGCTATATCCTTTTCCTCATGATGTTTAAGGAGTAGTGCTGAGATACCTGGTTAGGTTTTTACCCCCTCTCATCCTTCATTGTAGCAATATCAGAAATTTTAAGCCTCTTTTTCCCTAGAAACAGAAGCTTTCTCTGAGAGAATTGGTCAAGCACAAACTGAGCTGCCTCCACACTCATCTAAGCTTCAGCAGTGTCCTTCAGATGCTAATATTAAATAGGAAAAACCCCCTCAACTAAACCAGATATCCAAATAAAGACCCTATCAGCTCTCAGACAACTTTTTTTTCCCCAGATAGAAGACGAATGCTGCCTTAGGATTCAGGTATTAACAAACATAAGATTTGTTAAAACCCACCTTCAGGTAATAATAAGGCTTAACATTTCTTGTTAGGAGGACAGGGAGGATAACTGATGCTTCAGATCAACAACTGGTTTCAAAAATAAACCCCACAGTATGTCCAAAAGCATGTTCAGGTTGATGAGTTCTATCTAATCCATGATATATCAAATGTAGACCTCCCCACGGGGGTTTGTGTGTGCACAGTACGTGCAGAAACCCGTTGTCCCCATCCTGCTGCTGCTCCCCCCAAAATCAAAGGTACCAATTGTAACGGCAGCAGGGACCCCAAACTCCAACAAACAACCTCCAGCTGAGCAGAAATGGTGAATCCCATTTTCTGTATTTTCAGGTGATCTTTGTTTCTTTTTATTAAATGATTTATTTAAAACTGTTCTTCAATCTAAACTTTTCCACATTCTACACTAAAAAAAAAAAAAACCAAAAAAAAAAAAAAAAAAAAAAAAAAAAAAAAAAAAAAAAAA
>NW_020956603.1:0-18111 GCF_003031625.1 Empidonax traillii
TGCTTACTCTTTGATGTTGAAGATTTAAATAGCTTTATTTTTCTCTTTTTAATAAATTCAGTGGGAAATAATTAGGTTTACATAAATAATTAATCCACAGTGTTTGATTGTTGGAAACAAAAAACCTTTGGACCATCCCTATATTCTGAAATCACAGGATGACTGACACCAGCATGTACAAGAGGGCACCAGAATGTACGATGATATATTGATAAATGATGTTAAGAACACGCACCATATGGTGTTCAAGGATAAACAGAGGTTGCAAAAACAAAAGGGAGAAGAAAGCAATGAGACTTTACCTGAGGGTGCTTCTGTAACAGTGGAGCATCTGGATTGCCCAAGAACGAATATTCCACTATATTACTAAATATATTGAAAAGTTAGTAAGATTGGAAATATAATAAATCAAATATCCTTTGAACATTATAGATAAAATCCCAAATGGAAAACATGAATGGCAAAAATCCTGAATGGAAATCAATGGAAAAATGACTATTTCCTTCACTGTGATATAAATCCGCCCATTTCCATAATAATTTAATGATTAAAGCTTTTGATAGTACCAAAACCTTTAATAGTGTCATCTTTTAAATTTAAATATCTGACTTCTCTCAGGGGCTCCTTGACTACAGAATACAGTATGGGCTTCAAATGTATTCAAGCAGCCATACAGTAAAGCTGATCAGTTGCCTTCTGAAGTCAGTGGAAGGTCTCGGAATTTTTTTTGATAATCGCCAGTGTGATAAAAAGAAGTTTTCTGAAATAACATTTTACCTAGAACAAAAGACTTTAGATGTCTATTACAAGTAAAAGAAAATTTCTATTAAGAGCAGAAGGAAATTTTATGTTTGTATCTTTAGCACCAACAAGTTAAGGTAATGTACAATATGCAAGATAAACCCAGTGATATGGTCCTGAATGTACTCCACATCTCTGTCTTTGTCTTCTTAGACAATCCTAAACCTCTAATGCTTTTAGAAACTTGTGAGTTCACACTCATGAACTCAATGCTTTAATAAATTTTCCTACTGATATTGCTATAACTCTTTTTCTTTCCCCTATCATGTTCTCTCCTTGCTGTTTATTAGCACCATTTGCTATGTCACATTTAAAATTAGATTGGGAGATATTTGGGGAAGGAATCATTAGCAGGTTGCAATCAGAACTCTAATTATGTTGCTACTGGAGGGTGCTGAGGAAGCCATAGCTGAGTGAACAGATGTACTCATCTCTAATAGGGAAAGTCATGTCACAGTAAATTACAGCTCTATTTTCTAGAATATGAGCCCGTTGAAGGATTTGCAGGTAAAAAGTGGTAACAGAGCTGAAATTGAAAAGGCATGACATATCTGACACACTAAGTGCAGACACTTCATGCTGCTGCTCAGACACAGCACAATGATGCAGAATGCAAATAGGCCCATGACTTCTTCCATCGGTTACCAAGAAAGCAGCAGAAAGGCAGACTTTCTGGAACAAGGCGTTGACAGGAAAAAGTATGAGAGAAAGAAAGGGTTTATTGTCTGGCAGTGTTAAAGAATTACAGCAGCTTTTTCTGGGGGCAAGACAATTTACCAGCAGAGGCACTAATGGCCTAAAAAGCCAAATTTCTGCTTCCTGGAAGAAATGGTCTACTCTGGCTGAGCGGAAGAATGACAGAAAAGATATAGAAGCTAATTAAGAGCTTACTAAGCTAAGCAGGAAGCTTACAATGACAAAAGCACCTAGGTCTGTAAGTGCTGAAAAAATATGTCCAACTTGATCCTGTCTAGACTAAATCCCCATATAAAGCAATGGAAAAAAAATAACAGTCCAAGCAGCAGACTCTGTATTTCTTGAATTCACTGGATGCATGACAGGGACAGAGATGAGACTGAAGATAAATATGGGAGGCCACAGCAGCTGCACCGGCTAACTCCAGTTCAGTATCCTTTCTCTCAGAGCAGCCACAGAAGATGTACAGGACAGAGTAGAAAAGGGGGGCAAATATAGAGCGATAATTTCCCTGGACCTTTTCCCAAATTCAAACAGTGGTGTTCTAGGGGCCCTCTGGGCCTAATGTAGCTTCCACAAAGTCAGTAAACATTGCTTTTTCTTCTGCGAGTTTATGTGGCCTCCTCCCCAAATCCTGTAAACTTTTAGCCTCTACAGTATACTCTGGAGAACCACATTCTTCTTGTTTGGAACCTCTGAAAGTGCTACTTTGAGTTCATGCCCCTTAGTCCCCAGAAACAACATAAGCAGTCTGTCTCCTGTGCTTAAGTTTTTTCATGTGGCTATCAGCAAGGCTGGTCCGTACCAACGCTCGTGGGGAGATCTCTTTCTCTCAACCTCGAGGAGTATCCTTGGGAGGTGTCCCCAGCCTAAGGGAGGAATCTCCACTCATAGACCCCAAGAAGGGTTATGCCAGAAAAACCTGACTGCATGAAAGGGTACTGGACTTTTACAGTATAAAGTGATTGACTGCTAGTCACAGATTTACAGTCAACTATCAGCTTATCTGTCAAATCAGACTTCAGAAAGCAGGATGTGTATTCAGTCTGGTGAACCAGGATGGTTGTAGCATTATTAACACCAAGACAACACCCTGGCTTCAGCAGTAGATCTTGCGTGATAGCTTGTACGATAGCTGGATTAGATTTTAGGTCTTATCAGGATGGCTATATCCTGCCACAGCCTGTATCATTAAACTATTTACATGGTATTTGACAGGATTTTGATTGGGCCAATGAATACTTGCTCAAATGGAAGCCTGGACTATTCTGAATAGGACCCATGGATGGTCCATAACATTTGATGACAGGTCATCTCATTCACTGAGAATGTCTACTCTCTCGTTTCATTTACTGAAAGCATTGTGATTAGCAAGCAAAGGTCACTTGAACAAACAGAACTGTACAAGTTTATGTAGCCTCACAGACATGATCTGCAAGGAACTATGTCTAGAGCACTCAATGGAACCCACTGACCAGGTCAAAAAATATGTGCTGGCATCCAAAGAGGCAAAATACACTGATCTTGCTATTTACTGCTTTCCCATCAAGCTTATTAACTTATTAACAAGCTTATTACTTATTAAAAAATAAGTATCTTTTAGATACAAAGAATTCGCCACAGTTTTGACGTCTGATACAGACTTCTAATTAGCCACTGCATGAAGGTATTACAGATTGATAAAAGCAACGATGCCCAAGTGCAGAGAACACAGTAGAAATAAAAACAGATTCCAGAAAAGAAAATTGTGTAGAGGGCAGCAAAAGGGACAGTCTGTGCACATGAATGCTACTCATAGCCACAATATCCCTGTAAAGAACTGTCTTAATGAAGAGCTGTTTAGAAACAGGGAGGTTCCTCATCATCCAGATCAGACTATGAAAGAGTGGCCATTTACACAAATACCAAGAGTGGTCTTAGGTCTCTATATGTAAACAGAAAAAAGTTAAGGATAGGGCAGAAAATATAGCACTAATGCATCGTTCTGACAATGTGGCTCCACAAGATTTTAAACTGCTTGAAGTAAGCACAAGTAAAGTCTTTTCAACTCCCTGCACCCACATGATTCTATAGCAGAAATTCCAGGGATCTAGAGTAGAAAAATATAATTACTTTTATTGCCCATTTAGCTCACTAAACTGGCTTTTCATGGAATTAGATAAGCACAGTAACAGGAAAGTGTAAAGGGTAGAAATTTGGGAGGAGAGGAAGAGAAAGAAGCATGGCAGCCACAGTTGAAATAATTAAAAAAGGTATAAAGTGTTAGCCCATGCACCTTATTTCTCTATCACAAACAGTGCAGTCACATGTGTGCAGCTAGAAAATAACCCACAAATTTTAACAACTGCATATCTGAAGGATGAACTTAATGGTTCTTTGAGGCCTTTATATGTTGATAGTTTAAGCTGATTCTTCCAGAGGATAGACACCTGAGGCAAAATGAAACAAGAGAACAGCTTTGCCATGAATACAGCAAATTATTCATATGAATTCACTTGCACTAAAGTTTGAAAAGAGTCTCTTCACACAGTTTTTCACTGTAATCATGAGTTGTTCTTTTCACTGTAAGGAAATGTGAATTCAGACAGATAGACGAAGAAGTGGGAGGACAAAATAGATGAAGAGAACTAATGCAAAATATTTGATCTCATTTTCCTTATATTTGATGTCTCATTTTCCTTAAATTCAACAGCATGCTGTTCCTCAATGAGTGTTTAGCATTTAGAGCTGTGTTTTATATTGCCTATTTCAACAAAACCCATTAATTTTAGAGTATCTTTTCCTAAGAAACGTAAGAACCAGAGGAATGATCAGAAGACCTTATGACACAGTTTTCTTTTTTCTGGACAGAAAGAAAAGCTAGAGTTTTGTCCTTTTACTGTTGCAATGTTGAAGAACTGGAAGTCAGTCATCTAATCTTGGCTGGTAAAGCCTTGCAGCATAATGACTGAGGTTCATTCCCATTCACATCAATAGCAATGCAGCAGTATGAAGACATATCTAACAGCTTTTCACAGTTGGGAATGCTCTGTGGTGATTTTCCAAGACCACAGTTAGGTCACACTTTGTGTTATGTCCACAAAGGCAGATAAATGTGTGGTAAATGTTTTTCAAACAAAATTTCTACTCCAGATTTCTTTTGTCATTGTGTATTGGGCATTTTAATGTATAAAACTGGGAAGTGTAGCATGATGTAGCATGTTCTGTTGTTATAACAGAAACACATTTCCAGTGAAGACATGAGAATATACTGCTTTTAAGATTCCACCTACTGACACATGAACAGGCCTCAGATTAGCTAGTAAATCTGTGTAAACCTCTGATGAGTTTACTGACTGACATCAAAACAAAACTTGAAAGATTAATAAAATTTACTGAAACTAACATTGAACTTAAGATGAAAACTCTTCTGAAAATGAAGAGCCTCAGGAGAAACCAGGAAATTCAAAAGCTTCAGTGTGTCCATTGATTCAACAAAAATGTAATTACTCTACAAGGGAAAAGACAAATTAAGAGACATGAACAAGACTGCTGTGGCCTGAATAAAAGAGATCTAACAAGCATAATTTGATTATTTTATAGGAGATGAAATTATGATTGTCAAGCTCTGAAAAATTACTAGGTTCATAAAACACAGCATGTGCTATAGAACCATTGAGTTTCAGCCAATTTATGAAAACCATGATTAGGGGCAAACATCGTGTCTTGCCAATGGCACAGGATAGATATGGGTTTGGGTAACATCGTTTTTTAGTAACTTTGAAGGAATGCATTAGAAATCTGACTTTTTTTCCATGTCACATTTATTGCTATTTTTGGAAAAACACCAAGATGTGTTCAGAGGTGCCTGAATTTAATTTATTAATATTCTATGAATTCAAAGGAGCTGAAACATTTATCATCAAGAGAAAAACTTATATATAGAAAATTGAGTTTTCAAATGTTAGAAATGTAAAAGACACATCTTAGTCACATTAGTTAGGATACTACAGGCAGAGGTATCTAGGATGTAACTCATCTGATTTTTTGCAAAAATGCATTATTTTTCATGATTTTTTTTCACTGTAAAAGTAGGTCAAGTCAATAAAAAAATTTCTAGTTTAAGACCTGATGAGAACAGAAACAAACCCCCTAGATTTAAAAATAATCCAAATAGCTGTTTGTTAGCGACATCTACCCTTGTCTAGAAAGAGACAAAAAATGTCATAATATCAACATCTTCACAAGATTCCTAATTACAGGTCAGGCACCAATATTTCTTCATATATTCAAATATCTGACATCATGCCATTCTTTAAAGAGCTTCACAATTAGTTTCTGTAAGGTACTTGTGTGTCTTATTTAGAATACACCCAGAAAAGAATGCTGAATATTTCTTAACTTATTGAGTCATTTTCAGAACACTTCCAGGAGGCTTAAACTCAAATCATCAATCTGAAGTGGACAAGAGCTTCCTTTGTTGCTGTTCTTCTGTTTTTGCAAAATGCAGGCTGGAGGAAACTGAAGCACATGATTGTATCTGTTAGTCAGTGACCTCATAAAACTCAGAGGGGAAAGACCTAAATTACATACGAAAATCTCCTATGATTTTTATCAAAACCTTCAGTAGAAAATGGGTATGTATTTAACATAGCAGAAGTTCATCTGAAGATAGGATCTATAACTCTACGTGTCCCCAGACAGATGTTTGAATTTATGATCAGTCTATTTAAACAATGTCAACTGCCTCCTTAGGTTTCTCTATTATGATTAACTATGCTGCTGTAAATCTTGCTTAAATGTGTAGCTGGACAATTCTTAATGTTGGAAAAAAAGGGTCTCAGGTTTGGACAGGTATGCCCAATTGAAACCACTGGGAACATAAGAACAAAAAACATATCTCATCTTTTTTTCTTCTACTTCTCCAGGCACTTTAGAGACTAGGGAAGTTGAGCAGTGCCTGGTCCTTAGCAGCAGGAGTCAGAGCATGAAGAAGTGCTGATTAAATCAGAACAAATCTTGTGAGGTTTTTTGTTTGTTTGTTTGTTTTGTCGTTGTTATTGTTGTTTTAATATACCTAATTATTTTCATCTTTCCACATGTTTAGGAAAGGGCTTTATTTAATCTTCTCCACATGGACGAATGTATGAAAGATTTTACGGTAATGATTGATGGACAGCATGTATCCTCCAAAGTATCTTCCAATTCAGTGTTATCTTTGTAGCTTTTTCCAGAATGCACTTCCAGTAGTTATGAAAACCTATCTTCTTACATCTTTTTAGCTTGCTTCATTCTGCATGAAAAACTCCTATGATGTTTTTATTACTTTAATTTTCCAGACTAAATAAGGGATTGTAAGACAAACCATCAGACTCCTGAAGAAAAAGGATTCCTTGATTTTACATCTCTTATAAAGAAGCAGCTTCTTTAATGCATGCCAATCTATATGTTTGGTTTAGATTTTTCTTTAGCTATCACCATTTATGTTTTTTTTTTCATTGTCATATTCAATCTGCATGACATCAGCGTGTCACCAACAGAACAGATGTCACTTTATTATGGTCTTTTGTTTTTGTTTTTGTTTTCTTTGCATTGTAATTAGTGATCTGGTCTTTCTTGACATGCTACAATTTTCTTGCAGCAATATAGGTGCTCTGATGGGGACAGGGTGACATAACCTGGACTGACAGCCAACAGAGTGGCAATGATCTGCTGAAATATTTGAAACTGAAGAGAAAAATTTTTCTGAGTCAGCTAAACAGCCTGAAGGATCAAAGGAAGCCAAACAGAACAGCCTGAAGGATCAAAGGAAGGCAAACAATCTTCTGTCTGGAAAACACAAGTTGTACAGTAAAATAGTACTTGGACTTGTTAATGGCTACTCTGATTGCCAGCACCAATCATGCTGTAAAGATATTTAGGAGGTCATTATAAGAATGCTCTATTTTGTTCTAGCACTGTTTCAATAACTGGTTTAAAGCTGGTTAAAAACTACTTTTTATATACATATATAAGAACAGGACCCAGGTCTTACAGTTTTGCTTCAATCTGGGTACAAGATGGAGTTTCTCTTATAGGGCCTGACATTGAGTCACTTTCTAATAACATGCCTGCTGGTAGTAAGAGGCTTAAAATGCCATTTGTAGTTAAAATCTCTATTTTCAGATACATTGTCTAGCTTATTCATGCAGAGAAGTCGTTTTACCTTTTGACCTTTCTGCTGGACTGAACAAAATGAGTGAAGACATATTCTAACAGTCTTTGTATTTGAGTGAATTGTGACTGCAGCTGAAATTGCCAGAGTGTCTTGTATTATTCATGCTAAATACTTGGCTAAACCATTCCATTTTAGATATTTAGTTATTTTTGTTCACATTTATAGTAAAGTTAGAAAAATAATGAAGCAGAAAATCAAAGCATTATAGCTCATTTTAATCAGATATAAAGTACCATAACCGCAATGCTTCAAGCTGGCCCAGGTTTTAAAATGATAAAATTTTTACTTAACAAATTAATTTTGTTCATCTGCCTAATTACTTTCTATATTAAGAAATTACTGAAAACATAAGCGTAAGCCCATGCTTAAATGTATTGCTGAAGTAGGGCACAGTTTCCAAGGTTTTCTTCTCAGGATAAGAAGAAATCCTGTGGAAGTTTTTAATAATAAATAGAGCTAACAATAAAAAGAGACTAGGGCATTTCAGAGATGCTACATGTCTTCACTCCTTGATCTCTTTGGGAGCTGAAAGTATCTAAAAGCCTTCTGGACTGAATCATGCTTGCTGAAGTCTGACCTCATCCAAAAAAGATTTGTTTTCACTGATACTTTAAAAGCCTGGAGTACCTGTCAGAGCTCTTGCTGGAAGCTGGCATGTGTTAGCAAAAACTCTCTGGAGGCTGGAAAAATTGTGTAGGTTATAAAGAGTTATCAAGAAGTTGCAATTAAGTTAAGCATGACATTGACAGACACAAGAAGAACATCATATCATTCAGAATTTATTAAAAAGTCAGTCAAATGAGCTAAGGATTTGAAAAAGCATAAAAAAGGTAAGTAATAAATACAGCTAACCAAAGAGGATACCAAGGAAATTAATGGTCAAATTCAGAGATTACTTTGAAGAATGCAGGTGAGGAGCAGAGAGAACAGGCACACATGAGAAACACTGTAGACCCACAAAATGTGAATGTAAAAAATGGCAGAGGAACAGGCCACTCTGTGGTGCTGAGTATAACAAAGGATATGAAGGCAAGCCCTGGGCAGGTTACTGCTGCTGCAGCTTTCACAGACTCAGTCATGTACCAGGACAGTGCTGACAAAGCAGTAACAGGAGAATCACAGAATCAATCAGATTGGAAAAGACCTATGAGATCACTGGGTACAATTTACTACACAATACCACGTCAACTAGACCATGGCACTGAGTGCCACATCCAGTCTTTCCTTAAACATATCCAGGGACAAGGACTCCACCACATCCCTGGGCAGCCCATTCCAATATCTAATGACACTTTATGTAAAGAATTTTCTCCTAATGTCTAACCTAAACCTCCTCTTGCACAGCTTAAGACTTCAGCCTGTTGTCCTGTCACTAGTTGCCTGACTTCCACCTGCCTACAACCTCCTTTCAGGTAGTTGTAGAATTTGCTAATTCATGGCAATATGCAAATAAAACTGATTAATAAGTGTCTATGAGAGTAAGTAATGTAACTATTTCAGATAAACAGGTAATATGGTATCAATGGAAGTGTTCTACTACCTAGTGCCCCCAGTAGGTTTTTGTGATCTTTATGAGTAACTTAAATGTCTCGGTTAGTGAAGCCATTAACTGCCTTATGCATTCTGACTGTGTGAATAAATGTGCACACAGAGCTGGTAAAGCATGAACATAACATGAACGTTTCATCTCACTATAATTTTTTTCACAGAAATCATAAAAAAATTAGACACTTTACAGACTATTCATGTGTATATCTATATTTCATCACTTCAAGGAATTCTGCTTTCAACTAATATCACTTGTGCATGATGCTTAATTTATTAGGGAAACTACACAAAGGAACAAAATGAGAGTTTTTCTGTTACATACACATGCTTTATGTAATTCTATGCAAGCTCCATCTATGTGTGTGGCTTATATGCATATTCTTATTCTGCATATAAGCCCCACACATAGATGGAGCTTGCAAATTCTCTGTGCACTACATAAACAGTGGGCAACTGACTGATTCATAATGAGACAGCAAACTCAGGGTAACACTGAGACGAAGGATCAGACACAGAATTGACTGCCCACAGAACTGACTGCCCCAAGGGTGGAAACACAGTGCTACTATCTGCCATGGAGTGATTCAGACTGCACTAGAATAGGGTGAAGCTCTGGAACACCTGCAACATATTGGTGATATAATTGTGTGGGGCAACATGGTGGAAGTTTTCAAGCAATGGAAGCAAATAATCTGAATCCTTCTGAAAGCTGCTTTTTTGCCATAAAACAAAGTAAGGTAAAGGGGCCAGCGCAGGACATCCAGTTTTTGTGAATCAAATGGCAAGATGGATGTCGTCAGATTGTAATGGACATTATTAATAAGATAACAGCAATGTGTTCACCAACTAACAAGAAAGAAACACAAGCTTTTTTAGGCGTTGTGGGGTTTTGGGGAATGCATATTCCGAATTACAGTCTAATTATAAGCTCTCTCTCTTTATAGCCTTAAGCTGCGCCAAGGGATGCTTAGGTTGGACATGAGGAACAATTTCTTCACAGAAAGAGTGATGAGACATTGGAACGGGCTGCCCAGGGGGATGGTGGATTCACCATCCCTGGAGGTGTTTAAGGAAAGACAGGATGTGGCACTCAGTGCCATGGACCAGTTGACGTGGCGGTGTTTGGTCACAGGTTAGACTCGATGATCTGTCCCAGAGGTCTTTCCCAACTTAAACTGCTTCCGTGATTCTGCGAAACGACCCTGGAGAGAACTGATTTCGAACGGAGCTCGGAGGGCTCCGTCCCCCGGCGGGGAGCCTGAGCGGTGTTTCTGGGGGTAGAGCGGGGGTAGGGATAATGTCTATGGAGTTAATGTCCTTCGCAGTGACTGCTATGGGGCTGTTTCGGAAAAGCCCTCGCAGAGCGCAGTGCCGCCTGCTGGCTCTGTCACTCGGGAAGGGGGAACCCACTCCCGGCAGGCACCGACCGGGGCCCCTGGAACTATCCACCCTGCCCTGGGCCGGGCTGAGGGAGCCGCGGGGGCGGGGCCGCCGTAGTTTGTCCCTCGGCAGCCGCCGTATCGGGCGCGCCTGCTGCCACCGCGGCGCGGGCTTTGCGGCGCCATGAGCCTGTGGGCCGACAAGCACCGGCCCGGCGCTCTCGCCCGCCTCGACTTCCACCGCGAGCAGGCGGCGCGGCTCCGCAACCTGGTCAGTGCGGCACGCACGGCCTCCCCCCGAGGCCGCCGCGGCCCTGTGGCCTCCGGGTGCTTTCCTCCCCGCAGGAACGGTGCCTCGGGGGTTGGGATTCCGCCTCAGTATGGGAGGGAGCTTCTTTGCTGTGCGGGGGACCGCGCATTGGAACAGGTTGTGCGGAGAGGTTATGGAGCCTCCCTCACGGGAGATAATCCAGCAATCGTCTGGACACAGTCCTATGCCATGTGCTCTGGGATGGCCCTGCCTGAGCAGGGGGGTTGGAGCAGATGGACCGCTGGGGGTCCCTTCCATTTAAACACAGGCTACCTGTTACTCCTTTGCCTATATTCAAAGCTTGCAAGTGAAACTCCCAAGTTATTTTCTCTCACTCTTTCTCTCTGTGTCTGTTTTAATCTTTCTTTTAAGCCTTTTAACCGTGTGTTTATTGCAGCTGTCATTCTAGTAACCCTGGAAAGCATGTAAATGCTGGGGTGGGTTTTTTGAGGATTTTGTTGTTTGTTGGTTTGTTCGGGGTATTTGTTGAGGGATGGAGTGTTTGAAGTTAAATAAGTTGCACATGGCTTTCAGAAAAATATGTTCTATAGGAAATGTTGCTGCAGGAAAGGGATTCAGCAGTTTTAATTCTAGGTACTATGTTATCATGGAGCTGGAAAAGTTATTTAACTTAAACTTGGGTGAGAATGGAAGGGTGCATACTCTCTTATAAAGAAAACACTGTTTTAACTAACTAATCTTGTTGCTTTTTGTTCAGGTTCAATGTGGCGACTTTCCTCATCTGTTGGTGTATGGACCATCAGGAGCTGGAAAAAAGACGAGAATAATGTGCTTGTTAAGGGAATTGTATGGTGCAGGAGTGGAGAAACTGAGGATTGAGCATCAGAGTATAACGGTAAAAAAAAAAAAAAAAACAAGTCTCCCATCTGCTGTGAAGTAACATGGATATACTGATAGGTTTCTGTTGTAAGGCCTTTAAATTTTTATGAGTTTTAAAACTAATTCCCCCCCTCCCCAGTATATTCAGACTTTTTTATGTAATTAATTATACTAGTTTGGTTATTTGAACAAATAGTTTTCCAAATGTTCTTGTTCTCTAGGTCTTCAGGATGTGGGGTTCTCTGTTTTCTGTGCCTGGTTGGCTGTTCTTATGTGTTGTTTTGTTTGGGGTGGGGATTTTAATTTGTTGTTTAGAGGTTGGTTTGAACAGTATCATCTGTCATGACAGACTAATTCTGAATGAAATTTGGTTTGTCTGTAGAATAAGGGTTATTAATCCTTAGCGCTGCTTTTTGCATATATTCAAATTTTACCTTGTTTTCTTGTTCTCATAGTGGCAATTTCAGCCAAAAAAAAATCAATTTAAATTTTATCTGCCCTGGTCTTAGGCGTTTATATATTCCCTATTAAAAATCCTTGCTGTAGAAGACTTAACCAGCAAGGGGCTATCGGGCTTCATAAAAATATAGGTTATTTAATGTTTTCTTTTTAATTCTCAGTGGTGGAATAAATAATATATTTAAACTGGATGAAATAAATATGGAATATATTTAACTGTTCAGACCTAAATTCAGTGGTGCTATAAATAGTAATGTTTTCTTCAAAGCAGAGACTTGAAATTCTTTGACGGAAGAAGTTAACAACCTCTTCGGGCCTGTCCAGTAGTTTTGCCTACAAAACTTTTCTTTGAGTGGGCAAAGTGTCACTTATTTTGAATAGCTGATTCCAGTAATAAGCCTTCTTTTACAGGACTCTGGAGTAACTGGAGTATGCAGTAATACATAGCAGGTGTTGCTATAATAATCGTTGTTATTTCACAGCTGGATGATGTGTCAGTTCTCCTTTTTTCTTTTGGAGGTGGGGTTGGAGGCATAGGAGATACGCAAGTCCAGTGTCTCAGCAGTTCTTTGATCTCTGAGGCTCTTGGTTTGGCTGTTGTAGTTTATAAGATGGATTTTTAGAACACTTCCTAAACATTAACACTTACTTTCTATATAGGCACCTTCTAAGAAGAAAATTGAAATTAGCACCATTGCAAGTAATTATCACCTTGAAGTTAACCCAAGGTAAGTGTACAGTAAAAATGCCCCACTTCCAAGATAAGCTAATGGTCATGTTGTAGGTGATTTCAGCCTGGACATGAGGGACTGATTGCCCAATTTGTTGCCTGAGCAAATTTGGTAATGGTTTATGGGTTTGGTCTGCAAATGAGAACAGAGAGAGGATTTTTAATTGAACAACTCTGAACAGAAATTGGGATTGCTGCATACTAAAGACACTAATGTTCTGCTTAACTAACCACGTAAGCATGCTGTTGTTTAGGACTGGGTAACGGAAACAATTCTGGATTCGTAGACTTAACCATTTCAGTTGATATTCAGATTTTTTATTGGAACTAACACCTCTATATTGTTAGTTCTCTCACAAGTACAAAACTAAAAGAATTTGAAAGTAAGCAAGGTTTGCCCAGTAACTATTCAAATAACGCATTTTAAAGTACAAGAAAGAATACCACCACAAAATACTGTGAATCCTGTCTTGAGTGAGCTCAGATGTTGATTTAAACACCAGAAGGTATGATGTGGTACTGTACATCTTCTTTGGCAGTGTGAAATTGTGATAGTTCACTGATCCAAAGTAAACACTTGTATTTGCCTGAAACCTGTAACATTGCTTTAAATCATATAAGAGTGAATATCATTGTGCACTAGGAGGTATTGGTTATGTTGGCTTTGTTGTCTGAGTTGCAATTATAAGACAATGAGTATCCTGAAGTAATTTTGTGCTTACTGCTAAACCTTTGCCCATGCTGCTTTGCATTTTAGAAGCTATTCTCGTGTACCAGATCCCCTTAAAAATCTTATTCTGCAGCTAATCTCTGTATTGATTAGTGAATGTCTGCTGGTGTTCTAATACAGACACAAATAATTAACAGTTAATTACCAATAAAAGGTGAGAGTTTTATTGGTAGTTAACTGAATATGTCATTTTGGTGGTATAAAATGTGTCACCATTCAGTCTTCTGCTCTGATAAGCTGATACTAATAATTCTTCCTCTGTTACACTGCATAGAGTACTTAGAGCTCGAAACAGATTTCACAGAATATTCTGAATTGAAAGGGACCCGAGGGACCATCAAGTCCAATTCTTAAATGAATGGCCCATACGGGGATTGAACCCACAACGCTGGTGTTATTAACACCATGCTCTAACCAACTAAGCTCATCTCATATAAAATAATTGTATTTTACTTTAGGTATAAAAATCCTGAAAGTGTAGAATTAGTGTAGTGGCTATTGTACATAATAGTAGTGCTGAGTTTTGATTAAGAATTAATATATTGATTCATAGGCTTTAAGTAGCAAGTAATTGCCATGTTTTTGTTTAACCAGACAGTAAACCTGCCTGTGCTGTACTATAGCCTTTGAAGTTTGATTGAGTTATAATACAGTGAAATCATGTTGTGCATCTTGAGTAACAGGGAATGATAAATGGCTAACAGGGAAAGGAAATGGATTTCTGGGAAGGATGATGCGGATACTGACTGTGTTATAAAACTTAAATTTAGTTAAAATGAGATAGAAATGTGACATTTAACAGAAATGTTCTCCTTCCTTCAAAAGGAGAATATTGTCTGAATTCCAAAGTGTTTTCTTCTGGTCACTTGACTAGCTTGGGTAGATGCTTTAAAATAGGTTCTGCTGAGTTAGTGCGTCCGTAAAGAATAAGGAGCAATAAAAATCAAATGCTTGTCTGGTAACTGCCTTTGTTCATTGTTTTCCTAGAATGTTTGATGTGGTCACATAATACCAAGGATAATCTTTTGCCATGAAATTATATCTCTGAGTTCTCTGTTGCTACAGAAAATAACTTAAGTGTTAGGACACTATTTTAATCACTTCCCATTTCTAACTGGCATAGCTCATAAGTAGAACTGTAGTAGAAGGCTTGTTTCGTTTTGATTACAGCACAAATACAAAAGCAAAGATTTGCTGCCTTGCTGAAGGACAGAGCTCTGCAGTCCAAGTCAGCGTAGCCCATTGAGCAGTTTGTGAATTGTTGAGCTAATATGCTTCTTTCTGTTCTGCTGCCTTCTCCTTGGCAATAAAGGGGAAGTTCTGGTCGAGTGGTGAAGAGAACAGCGCAGACAAATGTCTTTTCATTTCCTTGCCAGTGAAATATAGCAGAGCTACTGCTGCTTCTCTGAAGGCAATTGTCTGGGATGCTAAATAGGCAGTGTTTTCTTCCCCTTTTTATTAGCTTTTTTGGTAATTCACCTTACAAGTCAGTAGTCCCCTCTGATTGTCAAATCTGAGTCAAACTAGCTGAGCTACTATAACATGGGGACTGAGAAAGCTGTGCAATGCTACTGTAGTGGACAGTGAAGAGAAGGGGCAGGAGGAAGTCTAGAATTTCCCCATGTTTTCCTGCCTTTTTAGAGAAAAAAAAGCAAACCTAATGCTGTAATAGCATCTTAGTGTCAGTATTTTACTGGTAACTCGTTACTTCAGTGTGTCTGCCATTGAGGTGTGCATTAAGCATTTAGGTTGTTTGTGGCATGGCATCTAGTTTTTAGTGGGGGGAAAAAAACCCTGCTTTTGAGTCTGTTGGGTCAGGCATCCTGTTATGTGGTTAGACTTAATTGTTCATTCCATAATGAGTAAGAGTGTTCACATTATCTGTCTTTGTCCAGGTTGTAGCTAACAAAAGTTTGGATTTCTTATCCCAGAAGAATGAGTTCCATTTTTATGAGCTAATTTGACAATGGTTTCACTATTCTTCAATAGAGTGCTAATAATCCAGCTGTGCCCACAAAAGCTTTGGGTTGTTTTTATTACTGGGAAGGTAACATTCAACAAAGTATGTATGTTGAGCTTAATTCTAACCTCGACAGTTTCTGAATTTTCTTGTTAAATCAGTTTACCAGGAGGTTGCTTAGGAGGATGTATTTTATATGGAATACAAAGTTGTTTTAAAACATGATTTATTCAAACTCCTGTTACAGTGATGCCGGAAACAATGACCGTGTAGTAATTCAGGAACTCTTGAAGACAGTAGCACAGTCCCAACAGCTTGAGACAAGCACTCAGCGAGATTTTAAAGGTGAGTAGAACAGTTAAAACCAGTCAAGGGCTTTTTAAACTTGGGATTTTTTTCAGAAATTTGATCCCGTTGTTTCATGTGTGTACCTTTGTGCATTATGCAGGTACAAACAAACCTATTCCCATTTAGAAGATTTTTATCCATAGTGTACAGAGGGACACTGGGTAAGAAAATGAAGGAGACTTTCATTGAATTTTCCAAGACACATGTTGCTATAATTGGCTTATTTTTCCTCCCCATGACTAACTTGAAAGTAAAATCAGAACTATATAATGGGATTTTAGGAGAGAGGAAATCTTTATAGATAGTAGAGGAGGAATTAGCGAAAGTGTTCATGGATTTAGTACTTTGTTGCATTTTCCTTCTGTTCTGTGTCCTGGTGTTCCCAGAAAGTACTGTTTTACCTGAGCTTCTAGACCCTGATTGTCTCCACCAGTTATTGATGTATATATCCTTACAGCTGCAGTTGTATCATGCACCTCGAAGTATCTTGAAAGCTGTATGATATTGCTAGGCTGTGTGTATAACCAGAATTGGAAGAAGAATACTGGGATGACTTTTTCCTCCAGGCTCTGGACAACTCAGAGTAGTGAAGTGAGCCATCTATCAGTTGCCTGTGGAGGAACCTGCAGAGGGTGTCTGGTTAGGTTGGCTGCTTCATATTAGGTGTCCGGATTGTTGTGAAGCATTTTTTAAATACATTGCTTTTTTTTTCTTTAAAAGACCATGGAAAGGTGCTGCAGCTACAATAATAAGGCAGCTTTTTACTATTCCTTTGTCAGGCTAAGACATTGGCTTTTAGATATAAAATGTATTGAGGAGAGTTTTCAAGAAATTTTACTTTTTGATATATCCTTATGCCATAACTTCTGCTCCATGTCTTACTCCAAAACTCCTGTAAAGAACTTACTGTACTAGTTATCAGGGTGAAAGCTGCTACACCTATCTGGATTATTTCTTGGCACTGAATCATTGCAGGCGGTGCTCTGAAGAAATTGACATTCCAGGACATGAATATAGTGTGTGAAGGAGCAGATTGTACAGTTAAAAAGGCACACAACTTATCTTAATCTTTATTTTCCTGCCTGTGTAACCATGCTGCCTTCTTCTGCATATTATCATTTATTCTGGTATTATCGCTTGTGTGTCAAAAGTATTTGTTTTCTTAGAAAGATTTTATATTAATACAAAACCCCACTATTTTTAATCCTTTTTTTTTCAGTGGTGCTGCTAACAGAAGTTGACAAACTCACTAAAGATGCTCAGCATGCTTTGCGAAGAACAATGGAGAAGTACATGGCGACCTGCAGGTTGATCCTGTGCTGCAACTCCGTGTCAAAAATTATAGGACCTATTCAAAGCAGATGCCTGGCTATACGAGTGCCTGCTCCCAGCATTGAAGATGTATGTTAAAATAGAAGCAAAAATACATTATGTTAAAATTCCTGCTAGATAAGTTCTTGCTGTGGACTTACAAGATATTTTACTTTCACATAGTGACCTAGCTTTTCTTTATGGTTGGTGGGTGACTTGTTGAGCATGTCTTATGAAAGACTGGTCCATCTCGGGTCCAGAGATCTTTCTGACAGGAGAATCTGTAGTTGCTGAGCGGTTTCTTAAGTGTTGTACTCCCTGATATCTGTTTTCCATCTAGATCTGCCATGTCTTGTCCAGTGTGTGTAAGAAAGAAGGCTTGACTCTTCCTCAGGAACTGGCTCAAAGGATTGCAGAGAAATCTGGCAGGAATCTTCGGAAAGCACTACTTATGTGTGAGTGCTGCAGAGTACAACAGTAAGTCACTACAAAAATTAATGTAAATTATGCTGTCAGACATGACCTTACTTCTAGGGCCATGTTAGAATAGGTGACGATTTGCTCTGATAATAATTTTTTAAAATTTTTATTATGTAGGTATCCTTTTACTGCTGATCAAGACATTCCTGAAATGGACTGGGAAGTTTATTTGAGAGAAACTGCAAATGCCATTGTTGGTCAACAGACACCACAAAGGTGGGTGATGGACTTGTTTAGAGTTATAAATTTTGGTTTTGGTGTTTTCTGGAACCTAAAAAAAAGCTGAATATAAAAACATGTCATCTTTAGTTATGTGCAATTTT
>NW_020956603.1:18891-21310 GCF_003031625.1 Empidonax traillii
ATAAACAATGAAACAGAAAAACAGCATAAAGGAATCCTGTGATGCTAATCAATTTTTGTTTGTCTCCTCAGTAATCTTAAGCATGAATAATAACTTAGATATGAAGTGGAATTAAAGAAAGACAAGCCTGAGACAAATTCTAATAACCTTGTGGCTTCTAGATTAACTGAGACCATTGTAACTAGAGTATATGTAACTTATCTTTTGAATAAAAGGTGATATGCAGCAGTTGAATTGAAATTGACTTGTGCAGTGCTTTTGGGTTTACAATAACATGCAAAACCAAAAGCAGAAAAGAAACTTTGCTTGGTTGCTTTTTTTTTTTTTTTCTTTTCCTGAAATGTATTTTACAGATAGTGAAAGTACATTAGAATGATTTGGGGTCACACTTCTGATATTTTGTGGTGTCTTTCCCACAGGCTTTTAGAGGTCCGTGGACGGCTTTATGAACTCTTGACACATTGCATTCCTCCTGAGATTATAATGAAGGTAATTCAGCTATCTAACTCCTAAAGTGTTGTAAATATTAATGCTATGACAGTCCCAGCTGGAGTTAAAAAACAAACAAACAAACAAAAATAACACCGAAACATCACAAATTATCAAAATATTGATGGAAAGCTGTGTCCTTTCCAGATGGAATCACCATCCCTGGAGGTGTTGAAAGAACTAGTAGACGTGGCACTTCATGATATGGATTAGTGGGCATGGTGCTATTTGGTCAAAGGCTGTACTTCATCATTTTGGTTGTCTTTTACAGCCTTAATGACCATATGATTCTGTAGGCTTGATATGCTTTCATGTCAAATCAAATATGATTTTCTTTTTTAAAAGTTTTGTTGTTAGAAATTCAGTTTTTGCTATGTCCTATTGGAGAGAGATGCTGAAGGATGCTACAGCACCAGGCCTTTTCAAAGTCATACTGAGAGGAAAAAAGCAAGTGGGATGTGTTTGTTCTTATTTTTAGCATGATGAAAGGATGCTGAAGACATCTAGAGCAGAACAAACATTAAAGATATAGTCTTTGCAGCTTAACCTAGGTGGACTCTGCCTTCAGATATAATTTTTTTCACATTGACTGATTTCTGTTTTCTGACATTTTTGGTAGTTAGAGGTTTCTTTAACCTTCATTTCTTATGGTAGGTTAGTGGATCCTGCATTGCTGTGTTGGGGAGGCAAAAGGTGTATATTCTCTACCCTCTCCTTCTTCATAAACTTGAAATGGTCTAGAGATACTTCTGACTTAATCCTGACTGTTTTAATACAGATGGATTTGCAATGATTTTATTGTTGAGATCTAAAATAATGCGTTTTGGGGTTTTGTAATGACCAAAGTACTGTGGTCAAGTTGTATTGTGTGTCTGCACATAAATATGTGCATAAATATAAACAGAAATTCTAAATAAGCCCTTTTCTTGTGTGTTTTTTTTTTTTGTTTGTTTGTTTGTTTTTTAATAAATACTGTTTCTTTTTGTGCTCGATGCTCTCAAGATAGAAGTAAGTGATTTTAATACACTTGCTGTGTTGGTAAGGATTCTCCCCAGGGCCATGTGCCTCCATGCAGTAGAGGTTACAGTATTTGGAGATGAGATTAATTTATTTTCTTTATTAAACCATAAATAGTTCCAGTAAATGATTCTTGAATGTCTCTTCTATTGGATTAATGAGTGAGCTATTGCTCATAGCATGGATATTTTCAGAGAAACAAGGTTATCCTCTTAACAAAAAATTCCTAATTTTTCAAATACTATCCTGTTTCTTTTCCATTTTAGGGCCTCCTAACAGAACTTCTAAATAACTGTGATGGACAACTGAAAGGAGAAGTTGCACAGATGGCGGCCTTCTATGAACACCGCCTGCAACTGGGCAGCAAAGCCATTTATCATCTGGAAGCATTTGTTGCAAAGTTTATGGCCATTTACAAGAAGTTCATGGAGGACGGGCTGGATGACATGATGTTCTAACAACCCAAATTTGTACACAGAATGTTGTCAAGATACCAATAATTTTGCAAGTGCCTACTTGCTGGTGCTTGATTATATGTGGGTCTAGTTCTAAGTGAAATATTTTTATTTTGCTACTTAATAAAGCAATGTTTGCTCAGCTTTAGAAACCAGATGGAGTGTTTGACAGCCACAAATCCATCTTTAGATCCATACTAAATACTTTGGCCTTTCAAAGAATAATACGTTGCCTTGGAAAATGTATAAGATCATAGTTGCTTTGCAGTATTTGTAAGCTGACATTAAGAAGAGAGAACACAGATGCTGCGTGCTTGGGGTTTTTTTTGTTGATCACAGATGGGCAGGGCTGTAAGAAAAAAAAAAAGCTTTTTCCATGTTGTGGTAAGTTCCAGCTTGAACATGTGTTTTCTGCCTGCTGATCTATACATCTTACTGTTTGTCTGGTTTTTTTTGGT
>NW_020956603.1:22048-82905 GCF_003031625.1 Empidonax traillii
CTGTTATTACTTCACTGTGCTAATTTAGGCTATTATTAGATAATATTTAAAACTAAAGTGAATTAAGTACTGTTTCCTCTTCCCTTCCCCCTACTCTTTTTCTCCAGGAAAGGATTTAATATTTGAAGCTTTTTGTGTTAGAGGTAGTTACGCATAATGGCAGTTGTTTTGGAAAGCTAGGGCCTACCTGCTGGCAATTGATAAAAAAATCTCACTAGTTATTAGTAACTCTGTCCTCCCCTTTAAAATATACAAAAGGCAGCATAATCCCACACGTGGCAGTGTTGCTGCTGTTCTTGGAAATTTGACTGTTCCATGTGTGGTGTTAATGCACAGCTTGCCTTTGGGTTCAAACTGTGCTGTCCTGCTTCATGTTGAACTGTTCTGAAGAAGTAGAAGAGGGAATTTTTTCTTCCATATGCTCTTCACCCAAAACCCAGCACTGGTAACTTTTCAGATTGTGAGTGTTTTGACTGTCAGAGATTCTGGAAAAACATCAGTCAGTGCTAGTGGCAATGAATACTCGAATCCATTATAGAGAAGAGCACAAAGGTGAAGGGAGCATAATTATTGCATGTACAAACTGCCCCACTTTCAGGAGCCTCATCTTACTATTTTCTAAAAGCTGGGCAACCTTTACAAGTGTAGCAGGTGCTGAAGCAAAAGTGAGTCCAAAAGATAATGAAATGCTAAAACCAACCCCAAAAGCTAAGATGGGAGAACAGGAATGTATGTAGTGGGTTGTGAAATACGGTTGAAATGCACAGGGACAGTGTAGCTGTGGAGGGTGGGGAGGCAGGAGCAACTTCCTGTTCCAAAAGGCCTCAGCAGCTTTGTTGAGGAGTTTGAAACCCCAATATGAATCTCTGTAGGAGTTCTTGCTGCCTCTTGTTGAAGTTTCATTTTTATCCTGTTCTAACTGGAATAAATCAAGAAGTACCCAAGGATGGAAAAAAGGAACAATGACCGGGGTTTTCGGAGAGAGAAAATAGCTGTCGTTATTCCTGAGAGCCAGCGTTTTCCCCTGGTGACCCTACTCCTGCCTCTTTGTCTTCCGCAGTGTAGAACACAAAATTAAACACAATATCTCGTAAGACTTTGCACATGTCTTTCCTGCCTCATAATTTTTCAGGAAATTTTGCCTTAGTATCCATTGCAAGCTCCCTGCGAAGTAGTCATGCAACCAAGCCTGTCAGAGCTCAAGGTGTGTCTGGATGATGTTTTGCATCGTGTTTAGTTTAAATTAGTCCTGGGAGGAGCAGGGAATTAAATTTGATGATCCTTAGGGGTCACTTCCACCTTGAGAGATTCTGTGATAATGGATCAGTGCTTTTTGGGAAGATTTTTAGAGGCTAACTGACTTGGGTGCTGCTTCCCCTCCTTCATCGCTAGCTGCAGTTTTTCCTCAGAGACAGTGTGACTGAGAACAGGTGCTGAACTGTGCTGGAGGAATCAAGGGCCAGTAGCCTCCCACTCCCTTGTGTGTGCTGTGCCACTGGCAAATGGAGCTGATAGGAATGTATGAGAAGGGGACTGTCAGAAATAAGGAGTAATTTTTTCCCCTTGTGGTATTCCCTTTTACCAAAAATACAGAACCTTAGGCTGGCAAGCGAAGGGTGTCCTGGGGTGGGCACAGCTGTCTCTGCAGCCTAAAGCAGAATCATAGAATCATTTAGGTTTGAAGAGACCTCTAAGATCTTCTAATCCAACTGAGCCTGCACACACACAGCCCAGTGACAGTGCTGTGCTGGACCTACACTGAGCGCTGCACACCTTCACAGATCAGGTGGTAGCAGCAGTGCAGATAGACTTTGAAACACTGAATAGCCCCGGACCAACCTTTAGATGATCTGTTTCCTCAGCTGATTTCATCTTTTGAGACCTGCTTAGAATTGTTTCTGAATTGCATGCTGAGAGGATTACCTTTGCTTTCATCCACTGATACCTCCTGCTAGTTCCGAATGAAAACTCCAAGTTGCTCCCTCCTGGGTAGGACTTAAGCACTGAACAAGTCTAAGAGGTTGCAGAGGAGTCAGCTTTGTGCTAGCACAGAAAGCCAAAGGTGAAACTGATTTTTAAAAAAAATGATAAAGAAACTAAAGGCAACAGCTACTTCTGTTGAATCTGCTCTACAAAGATGGCTGTGAAAAGGGCAAATGATACACTCGCGCTTTATTCTCCATTTCTGAAGTCCAAACATTAACTCCTGTGAGGAACGTAATTTTAAAAATCATATTGTTTTTAGACATCCCTGGTAAACAACTCTCCTTGAGCATTAATCGCAGTAAACATCTGATTGGAAGACTGATTTAAAAAGTGTATTTTATTGAATAAATTCAAATGAACAAAGCTGGCATGAGGAATGTCCCCTTCTCTGCCACTGAAGTACCCTGATTATCAGAAGGTAGAAAGTAAGGTAGATAAGAGCTCAGTATCACAATTTTTCCTTCCAGATTATTACAGTTCATTGATATAAAGTAATAGCTGTAATTTGTCTTGTTGGAAAGAGATGTGATATGCCTGAGCAACCTTTAGTCCTCTTGCTTAACTTTTTTTTTTTTTCCTTCACAAACAATGCTGGGTGAATTTGTTTCAACCAAACCCCAGAGTAGCAGTCTGCTGAATGAAAGTTGGCCACAGTCAAATGTGCTTCTAGTTCTTGAAGGCCAAAATACTTCTCTTGATTATGACATTCCCTAAGGAGGGAAGGAATGTGAATGTTTAAGCATGCAAAAGAAATTAACCTCTCTTGCTGAATGTGCCCTGAAGGCTAATCAATAGTATATCATGCAAGTTGCATGTCAGGAATTAGTTGCATATCAAAAAATAACCAAGATTAAAATAGTTTGCCATTAACTTCAACACACTGGGCAATTGACTCAGAATTTTCTCTGTTACCAAAACTGAAATTATTTTCTGTCCAAGTTAACTTGGACAGCTGGTGCCAACCCCAGGGTTTTTGTTTGTTTGGTTTTGTTTGTTTTTTGTTTTGTTTGTTTGTATTCTCATTTTAAAGTGGTAGATGCTTTGCTTGTCTAAAAATTGATCCTATTAAATAGTTAAACATTCCTATAATAAATTCTCTTCTGCAATTGTGTACAGTTTGAGTGCTAAATTTCTGGAAGAAATTGTATAGTCTGTTTCAGCAACTCTGGAGTTAGTAGATACTGTCCCAATCATTTGAGCGTTAGGTGGTATTTCAGTGGAGGTGAGTTTCGCGTCTCTGAAACAGGAGGAAGGCACCAGATAATACAAGCACTTAACTTCACCATTGGTCCATCTGTGTTTATCCTAGCAGCCACCACCTCTGTCCTGGCACCTTCTTGGAGCTGATCTCCAGTCCTGTCCCAAGACATGGAGTAGTGTTGGTCTTTCTTGGGTGATTTTGACCTCTTTTCAAGCCACTGTATACAGTTACAAAGAACAAATTTTGGTAAGGGGGCAATTGAAGATTGAGAACTGGAGACCTACTGTGTTGTTCCCTCTCTTGGTTGACCCAGCGTTTCTCCAAATAATTTTTCTTGGTTTAACCCGGGACAATTTACTTTGCTGTTTTAAATGTGTGGCTTTTAGTTGGCAGTCTGTGACAGCCAGTGCATGGCACAGTTTCGCTGTAGCTAAATGTTGCCAATGTGGGCTTTCGCTGCAAGCAAGCTGGTGTTCTTTTTTAAACTTGTGATAGTATGTTCATGTCAAATGATTTATAGTGCCAAATTATCAAGGCAACTCTTAACACGCTCCTGGTCACAATGAAATCTGAAAGGCATGCTAGTAAAGCATGTGTTTCGAGAAATCCATGGAATATTTTCTGTGCTTTTCTTGAAATTCTTCTGCAAAAAGTTTCAGTCTTGAGTGAGAAGGAAGTAAAGAAAATCAGAAGCCTTATCAAAGAGAAGAAAGAAAGAAGTCAGGATGATGAAGCAGGCAAGGACAGATCCTGGGGGAAGACAGGTATACTCATTAATTGTATTTACATTTCAAAGTCGAATTACCTGCGGTGTTCTCAGTCATATCCTACACTTATATTCCCTGTCACACACCGTGAATAATAAATGCACTTTGAAGGATAGAGTAAGTGACCAAATAGGCTTCTTCCTCTTCTAATTTTGTGGATCTTAATTGAGGTCAGTACAAATGCCTATGGTATGTGGCAATTTTAGGTCACTAATTACCAATTAAGACAGAAAGCCAGATGCTGGCTAAGGCATTTTTGAATGTATCACAGATAAACTTGCAGGAGCTGATTAACTCAAACAGAATGTCTCCTTAGGTGATAGCTACCAATTATACTTGGAACAATTTTTAAAATTAAAAAGGATGAGGGAAAAGGATTTATGAAACTCCTGGCTGAGTTTTCTCTGGAGAAAGAGTTTTGATAATAAGTGGGGTTAGCTGTTTGACAATTAGCAGACAATTAGAAGAAAGACATTTACCCAGGAGGCAAAAAACTTTTATGGTAGGCTCACACTCATCAAACCTGTTTATGCCGAAGGAGGATAAACGGTATTTTGCTTACAGGGTGTCAGCCCTAGTGATATGAGCAGCACTGGCTGCTGCTGCTGTGCCAACTTCACATGGGCTGTGTGGGACTCAATGTGACAGTGCTTCATGTGACAAGCACAGAACAGAGGACCCCAAGCTGTGTTCATGGATCCTGGGGTGGCTATGGACAATTTTTGCAGTACTCCTCAAAAGGAATTAGGAACAACACAGCAACTGCCTGTACAGAAAACGGAGAAATCTCAAACACGGGGGAATTTTTGGGATCTCCAAATCAGAAAAAAAAAAAAAAAAAAAGTGGGAAAACTAGATGTTTTGATATTTGTATCTGTAAAGGAGAACATCATTGGTAGATCAGAGACAGTGTCAGACATTGAAAGCTTTCCTGAAAGTGTCCTTTGGACAGGTGAGGCCTTAAATGACTGTAAATTCAGAGTGACAGGTGCTGTAAGGAGGAGCTGAGACAGGCTGCTGCTTTTTGTCTTTTCTACCAGCTTAGCATGGAATTTTTCTGCATGATGTCCACAAAATAGGGATATGTAGTCAGCAGTTTGGCCAAAAGGTGGAGAAGAGGATGAGTCTTTCTGATTTTAATGTTGCTCATGCTTCTTTTCCCCTCCTTAAAACTTAAAGGATGCCTAGGTAGGATCCATCTCTCCTAACTGAAATATCAGTGCTTAAGGCTGAGATCCTCTCTAAGCTCTTTCCATAAGCAATGCAAAAAAATGAGCAGGTGCTGAACACAAGCTCACCAGTCCCAACAGCTCTTCAAGGGGTATTTCACCTCTCAAAAGGGGTATTCCTTGCCATTAATTCCACAGGCAATATGGAACACAAAGCCAGACTTATATACAGACTAGATGCCTGAATGAAGCCAGAAAAATTGTACCTTTCTGTTCTAGAATCCATCTTAGAACACCAAAGAGCTCCAGAGGAAAACAAATTAGGATCAAGTGCTGCTCAGGAGTGCAGAACATTTCCCTGCTATATTCCTTGGTGCAAGGTAGTGCCTACCCCGAGGACTGCAAATAGAGGCTGTGATGTAGAAATGTAGGAATGCATTCAGTCCTGGTTTTGCTGCTGGCATCCTGTTCAAAATGAGAATTTCAAATAGAGCTTATGGCTTTATAACATTTCTGACATGCATGAATGTGAGGATTTATTAATACGTGATCCTTTCAAACAAATCCATGTTTTTACCTTTATTTCCCTGCATAGTCAGGACCCTGTCCTAGAGCAGTTTCATTTGCAAGAGTCTGAATTCACTCTGATCCCAGGAAGCCCAGAGGCAGCCATCATGAGTGGAAGCCATCCCATGTGGAAGCAGGTCTAACCTATGCCCTAGGCAGAATTTCGGTACAGAAGAAGTGGTCCTTTGCAGTTTGTTTCATTCAAAATAAGGACATTAACTCCTTGTTGAAGGCGAGAGTTGCTTTTAGAGCCATTAACAGTTGTCCAGAGATTAAAGTTCCCTCCAGTTAGGGGAGTATTGTCTCTGTGACACAGATCTTGTTTGGAAACAGCTGGCCTGGTGCAGGTAGACAAAGATATCATTAGGAAAAATCCAGTGCTGACTCACTACACCCGAGGGAAGAACTGGAGATGGTGAGCACCTTTCATTTAGGAAATTCTGGAGCAGGCTAAAACCTTCCAAAAGGACTAATCAGGTTCAGTTAAAATACCTTTATTGTTCCAGGAAAACTAAATGTCAGGTGTGCTTGAGAGCAAGGACTGGTAGCTATCATCAGAGGAATTTTTCTTGTGCACTGCTTGGGTTAACCCTTGGAGCAGACGTGATGGAGAGGCTCAGAGCTGCAAGGTGCTGTTGCTGCTGCTTTCGGCAACCTGAAGATGCACTGAAAACCAGGGAGATGCTGTCAAATCCTTCTGGCAATGCAACAAGTGTGTGAAGTGAAGGGAGTGGTGTCATCAGAGCTGAACAGCGGCAACATTTTGTGGTTGGAAACGATTTTCTTCTCCCACACGATGATGCTAACATTTAAGGGGGAAAAAAGGAGCACTACAAAGGCAGTCATTACAGATGGACGACACTGATTAGCCTATCTAGCTTTTCCACCTGAAAATACAAGATGTACTATGATACTGCCGATGTGAACTCCACGGAAGGAAGTAAAGAAAATGTGATTACAGATATTACATCCAAATCAAATTGAAGCTACATTAAAAACCTGAGATTACTGCACTGTTCCATACTACATCTGAAAAAAGGGTCTACATCTGCTACTGACAGGCATGTAAAGAACATGCAGGTGCTTATTTCTCAGAAAACAAATTTGATCTCTGACTTGCTGCTTCACAAATCCACAGAAAAAAAGGCAGGAAGTAAAATTATGGACAGACATTAATAAATAATCGTCTGCAAAGCAGTCATATTGTTTGGGATTATTGTTTGTTTTTCTTTCAAATATTTACTTTACATTACAACCTTTAGCAGTAAATTGTTTCAGTTTCTTTATCTATAAAAATCAGGTAATTACTCTGATCTTTGCAAAAGGCAAATGTGCAGATAAAAGTATTGCACGCTTCTGTTAATAAGCATTTTCTCAGTTGACATGTGGTTGCTGGAACGCTTTTCTGTGGTATGCTCACTCACCATACAGACATAAATGAGTTGTTAAATCCTGAGTTTTAGTTTTATTGACAAGGAGAAAAGGCAACCCTTAAGATTGTTTATCATATTTATATATACTATATGCTTAAACATGCACGTTAAGCTCACTTTTAAAACTATGTTTTTGGGGGGTCATGTTGTGACATATAGGAAGGCAAATATCTCTTTTCTTTCTTGGCTGTGACTGCTACGAGGCAATGAAAAAGATCTCTGGACTATGACAGTGTCATGAGTTACTTCCTCTACCGTAAGGGCTCTGTCCACCCAGTAATCCTCATAAAAGACAGTCTGTCTCATATGACTGGAAGATCATATGGGCTGACAAAGTGGAACTGTAATAAAATAGTGCATCTTTCAATTCCTTTCCTTGTTATATTACATCAAGTGGGAGAGTACAATAAATTTTAAAATAAAAAGTTGACATAAATGATTATATAGTAATAAATGAATAACAAAGACTTTTAATGCACACATAAAAACTAATCCAGCAATCACCTTCCAACCGTATTTTATTTATATTTGAGCAACAAAACACAGCTGGCAGCTGTTTATGAAAAGGGATCAGTGTGCTAAAATGTGCTCAGCCTGAAATAATAACTCTCGGAAAAAATTTTTAATAGAGATGTATTTTAAGAAGAAAATCAAAGAAAACGAACTTACAGAACCTGAGAGTTTCAAAGCAGTCTCTTCATACATACCCCTCTCCCCAAAACAAACCCAAGGCTATAAAAATTTCAGGAAAGATTTCAAAGGCTCTGAGCTTTCAAAAGAAAGAAAGCCTCTAGGTATTCCCTGTGCATTTCAATAAGGGAATTTTCCCTAGGTCTTCCGCACTTAAGTCTTTTCTGTGATCACACACTAGTTGGTGTGGTCAAAGTATGAATGAGTAATACGTACCTCCAAAATATGATGCTCTATCAGCTCAGCCATTTTCTTTTCTATAAAAATGTGGCAGTACTCCAGTCAGGCCCACCAGAACCTGTCTGCTGTCGGCTATGCATGGTCAGGACACACTCACTGACTGTTTTCTGCATAGAAGAGCCTACTCTGCTTCTGCTTTGAGATTGGCAGAATGCTCCTTGGTTGGGGTGATGGTCTATTTTAAGTTGTTGTCTGACAGCCAATTCTTTCTGATGTGAAATCCAGTCAGGTAAATACACTCTGCTGCAACCATGAAGAGTACCTGCAGCTGTAGGGAGCTGTATAGTTGCTTGCCCTAATTCTGAAAGCCTTTGAGCATCACGGTGACATGGACAGCACAGGTTTAACAGCCACTTCAAAAGTTGTTGTATTTTCAAAACTTAGTTTGCAATGTAAAAAAAGTCAGAAGCACTTTGCAGAAAGCCACACTTTCTGTTTTTTATTTCAACTTCCCCCCACCCCCTTTTTAATTCATTCAGCTGAACACTGTAATTGTAGTACCTAACGAGCCCTTCTTGGTGCCATTGATGGCCCAAATATAATTCTGACTCAAGTGATCTTGCTAACATAGACCATCTCAGAGATTTCTCTGACACTGTGCATAGTGCTTTTTTCTACCCTCTGCAGAATGAGCTCCTTGCTGTCCTGAATACCTCTGAAGTCCCATCCAACTTATGACAGGGCTGGTTCAAAGCCAGCTTTGCCCTTGTGAAGAATTGATTTTTGTACTCCATGTGAGCAAGGCTCACCTGAGGAGCAGGAAGGAGGTGAAGGTTTCTAAGGAACAAAGATGTCTTGCTTTTCAAATCTTCTCCATTTTTGCTCCATTGCCCACACATATATCATTATCTGGCCTCCTACTCTGAAGATTCGAGCCATCTCTTTTATCACTCGCGTGTGCCTCTCTTCCCTTGAAAAATGGTGTATCACTAGAACAGAACAGATAAGGTGAATAAGTATCCCTCGAGGCGCTAATGAATACAGAGTATAAGGACAGGGACTGGCTCTGACACACTAGCAGCTGGTGGTTTGCACCACAGGAGTACATCATTTATCTTCCATTGTGCTATGTATTGTTGTAATACCTTTATCATGTCTAACATTGTATCTCTAATTCTGCAGAGTCCCTACCACACTGGCGCATTTTCAAAACACAGCAGAATTTAGAAATGTTGAAACAAGTGACATCTTTCAGACTAGCAATAAACAACACAACAGTCTTTTTTTCTCAATGAACTGCTACCACTTGGTCAGTGTCAAACAACCTGGAATGTTTTTACCCTCACCTAATGCTCATCTGCAGCCCTTAAAGAAGCACTTCTCAAAGACCAACATGGCATGTACATGGTCTTTACAACAGCCATGCTAGTGACCCTGCTGACCATAAAAAAGGAATAGGATAAAACTACCTGCCCATTTCTCCTCCTTTGTTGACAGATATCAGCAACAGAGCAGAAAAAATGGACAGTCACTATCAGCCTGGAATACATTTAAATTGTCAACATATGGGTGAAAGACAGTCAACTAGCATTTGTCTACTTCTTTCATAAAACAAACATATATCATGAAAACAAATAATTAGATAATCCTATTCCTGTTTGAAACACCTACCCAGCAGACAAACATGTGATGCGGAGAACACCTCATCATTATGATGGTGAAACTCAAGCAGCCCAGTTTTGCTTGAGTCAGAACCCAGTTCAGATTTTGCTCTTAGTTCAATAACAATTTTTGCCTGGGCAAACTGATCTCAGACTTTGGCAGGAATTTACCAAGTGGCTGCAGGTTGGCTCTTGCCCTGAGACTGAGCGGCTCAGTCTGGAGTCACAATAAACATCGAGATCGATCAGCGCAGCACAGAACAGCAGGGACTTCAGCAAAGTTTCAACTACATCAAATAAATGATAAATGAGAAATAAGAATACGAAACAATTCTGTAATAGTACTGGAATAAAAAGGGCACATATTAAAACACGGAAAATGAAAAGCAATAAAATTAGTGATATTTATCCGACCTTATATTTTCCTCAGTGAAAACATCTGTTCAAGTTTGGGCAGATAATATTTCTACAGATACCTCTTCAGGTTATGGCAAACCTGCTTTTGGTTAAGCATAAAATAAAAAAAGTGCAGGCTTGATTTTTTCATGAAACATAAGTACAGAAAGTGTTAGCAGAAGCTCTGTACATGCAGCCTCTCCATGCCTGTCAGGGTGGCCACTCACCATCAAATCCATTTTGTCTCAGAAAAAGAGACATTTTACAATAAAAGAACAATAGCATTCAATCCAGCTGAGGTAGGAAAACACTCTCCATGCATTGAATGATGCAATCAGAGACTCAGTGGCAATGTGAAGATCAAAAGGCAAGCTTTGAAGAAATAGGGTCTTTTAACATTCAAGTTACTTGACTGCTCTGCCTGTAGGTTTCACTTGTTTGAGACAAACAGAAATCAATTCCAAAAGCTCAGGTAGCAGTAGCTGAGATGTTGACATTGAAATATTATGGCCTTTTAAACTAAAATGGCATCAAGTATCATATAAGAAATTACAGCATATTAATACAATCTCACACTCAACAAAACTTCATTGCTGTGAAGATAAATTTGTAGATAATTTTAAAAGCTATGAGTGATGTATTCTGTTTAAAAGAGCATAATTCTAGGAAAAAGAGCATCTGCATTGGGCAATATCACACTCTCCAGAAATCACAAATTATCATATGAATTATTGCATATGATTGTATTTAACCCAAGTCAATCCTGCCTGTCAGGCTCCAAGACCACCATGCAGCCACATTCACCTGAAGCAGGCAGCTCACAAAAAAATAGTTTATTTATTTTCCGTGACATTAAGGTCCTCGTCTGTTGTAACTGTTTAAACTGACTGTGCAGTATAAGTGATGTTTCAAGATGGCATGTTATCTGGCAATGAGGCACAAACACCAAGGGCCTGACTGCAGCCCAGCAGTGACATTGAGCCTGCTTCCCTTCTTTCCAGTGGAAACAGTTCAGATCTACTTCTGCAACTCCTCTCATACTTACAAGTTGATGGTACTGGAGACAGCATTTCATAGAATCACAGGATGGTTTGGGTTGGAAGGATCCTTAAGACCACCTTTTTCCAACCCCTCACCACAGGCAGAGACACCTTCCACTAGATCAGGTTCCTTAAAGCCCTGTCCAGCTTGGCCTTGAACTCTTTCAAGGGTCTGACATCCACAACTTTTCTGAGCAACCTGTTCCAGTGCCTCACCACCATCATCATAAAACATTTTTTCCTATTATCTAACAAAAATTGACTCTATTTTGGTTTAAAAAGACCCTCTCCACCTTTCTTACAAGCCCCCTTTAGTCATTGAAAGAGCACAATAAGGTCTTCCTGGTCCTTCAGTGTTACGCTCCTAGAACAATCTTTCACCAGCAGTTCAACATATAATTTAAGGTGATTTCCCACCATCCAGACACTATAAAAACAGGGTTCAGATAACTGAAAGTGCATTTGTCATAATTACTGAATTATGGTACTTTAAATGATAATTAGCTTTGGCCCAGATTGCAATAAATACAGAAAACTGAAGGTGGTGAAAACAATATTAGGGCAGAGGAAGCTCATCCTGAGTCAGAGCAAATATCGCTCCAGCATGGGGTTGCAACAGCAGTCAGCACCAGATGTTCAGGAAAGAAAGAAGGGAAGAATGGTGATGCTTTCTCCGTTTACCTTTTGCAGCTGGCAGCCTGAGAGCTGTATCTGTTAGCCAGTGACAAATCTGTCCTCCATGGATACTTTCTTGGACTCACTTGTACTTCTGATTACACAAATTCGCGTGTCAAACGAATTTGCCAATTAATTATATATATATATTTTAAAGATGGTTCTCTCTGTTTTAAATCTCTCCCTGTGGTTGTCCTTTTGAAAGAAAGCACTGAAATTTACTCTCTATTCACTAATTTAATATAATTTGTGGATTCCAGGATGCTATCGCCCTCAGGAGCAGTATGAAGTATACGCTTCCTTTAAGACACTTTTATGATGACACTCTATTTAATTAGGTAAAGAGCTGTAGCCCATTAATCTATCCTCATACATAATCAGTTTGCACCTGATATAAGGACCTTTACTGGCTCATCTAGATCTTCCCAGACATGAGGAAACCCTGAATTTCATGAAATATTCAAGATATGGGTGCACCAGATATTTATCTTCCAACATTCTTCTGCATTTTTATTTCTGTCCTTACTATTTGAATAATTTTTAGACCAGGTTTAAACATTGACCTAGTGCTTTTCAAGGCAATGAAGATGTGTCTGATATTGACTTTAATATCTTTTTCCTGGACAAGAACAGAGGGTACCACTGTGCCTGTACCCTTAGTTATTTTGTTCTATGCACATAACCTGACATTTATCTACAACTACTTCTCTGCAATTTTGCATCGAGTCATTAGTTTGATATGAGACTTTTCTTGCAACTCTTTGCATTCAGTAATCCTGAATAACTCTCTGTCACCAGCAAGCTTTATCACTGGCCTAATAATTTCCTTTGTAATTATAAATTGCATAGGTGTCTGTTGAACAGCATCCTTTTTGTAGGTGCCATGCAAATCCTCTAAGCATTCAGCATTGAGTCCTTGAGTGCTTTCACACTTGACTACTAACATTTTGCCCTTCTGTCTTTCCTTTCCAATTTTCTAAAGTTTGTCTCTTTCTGGTAGTAAACTTTTATGCAGTGAATTTTTTTAAGCGTTTTTGTTCGTCACAGGTGGTTCGATTACAGTCACATTAAATTTAGTGAGAGATTGTGGCTCTTGCACAATTACTTATTGATGTGGGCCTGACGTACCGTTTCAAACTAATAAGAGTTGTTTTCCTTTTGGGGGTTCTCAGATTAATCTTTCCAAGAGGCTTCATGCCCCTGTGTACCATTTACACAACCTACATATGGAAAATTGCGGTTTCTCAATATTGTGTTTTCTGCCCCCACTGCCCCAGCAGTCTCTCTTAATAATCTGTGGTCATTTTCTCCAAGTTTATCCAAGAGTTGATGATACATCCTTATTATTACACTGCTCTCCTCTGTAGCTATCTACCTAGTCTTAGGTCTTCCAGAAGTTTATCCTCATGGTTTTTTTTCCATAGAGGAATATTCAGAGCTTTTAACTGTTGTAACAAAAGCTAGAAAAACCTCTTAAGGGCTTTAATGAACATTATATCATTATCATAGTAACCAAAACTGTGCCATGGTGATGAGGACAAGTAGGACCATATTCAATTTTTCAAACATCCAACAAAAAATTTTATTTGGGTTGAGCACAGGTTTTTGACCAAAACCCCTGACAGCTCTTTGCAGCAGCAAAGCCTTGCTTCATGGATTAACAGTTGTTATAGATCAAGCAGCCTTTGCTTTTTGGCAATACAGTCCCCTAGTGTATAAAAAAATCAATCCAAATTAATTTTGTGTCATGTACTGCTCATTCCCACTGCTTTTGTTTAAATTGAAGACTGAAAGTTTTTCCATAACTGAAAAATACATAACACAATTTTGTGTTTCAAATAGAGAAGGTGAGGAGGAAAGAACATTTCAGATATTCTTTTCTTCATTTCATAAGAATGTAATTAATTTCTCCTTCTCTTAATTGAATACTGTGACTAATCCTACTAAAAGGGATTATTTAGAACAAGCAGAAAAAAATGCTGGATACATTTTTGTGTCATTCAGCTGCCTTCAGAGAACAAAACTGAAAGTAACAACAACTTTTTCAGAATATTTTTTACAATTCATTTTCAAAATTAATATTTTAGGTCAGTGATTCAATTTAAACCCTGTTAAATGGCAAAAAGAGGTCTGTGTAATCAGAAATTGCTTTTCTGTGTCCTATTTCCTTATTGAAGTCAAATCCCTTTGGAGACATTTGGAAAGTAATTAAGGATCACAGAATTTTATCTCAGAGGCTCTTTTGTATATATTGTATATACAATTCAGATGTCACTTTATCTCTGTCAGCTGTAATAATAGGAACAATTGGAACATATATAAAGGCATGGCTCTAAGCTAAATATTATTTTATTCTCTCCATTATGGTGATATAAAAATAAAAAGGGGAGGAAAAATATTAATATACCAAAGAATTATTTAAAAGCATTACTGAGTAAAATTCAAACAGTGGTTCCATAAAAAACTTTTTCCTATTAAAAACATAGCTCATAATTACTTAGGTTGGAAAATTTGTTCCCTATTTTATTTTTGCACTTTTATGGTTAACATTAGCAAATAAAGATGCTACCATTATAAATTATAATCATAGTTATGGAATTTAAATAACTTAATAAAGCCTTGATTCAAGAATCATATGCTTTGTTTTAAGCATTTGAGTAGCTATGGTTTCAGCAGGATTACTTCTGCATTTATAAAGACAATTTTGAAATGCTTGTCACAGCAGCACAGAAGTGGGGACACCTATTGCTAAAACAAGCAAAAGAGGGTAGTAAAATAATTCCCACCAAGTCCCCCCTCTCCCTTGCTTTGTGCTATCCTCAAGGTGCCTACCTTGGATTACTTCTCTCCACTAGAGCAGCGTGGCTTTGCCTGGAGCTGCTGCCCCAGTCTCACCGGCTGCAGTACCTCTGGGGTTCAGCCGGTGGGCTCTCAGAGATTACTCCATCTGCTCTCAGGCACCATTTAATCTTGCTTTTACACTATATATTAGTCAGTCATTGCATTGAGAGGAAATAATGGAGCCAGCTGCTGCCTCTCCTTCCCTCACAAATATGCTTCTAAGTGCTGGGCTGCAGGATTAGGCTCCCACCTCCTTTGGGCTGTTCGGCTGCAGGTTTCAAGGGACAGTGGTGTTGGTTTTCTCCTCCCAGAGCAGATGAGTGTTGAAGGAGTGGTGCACATCCCTGAGTAATGGAAACAAGGGCTTGAAACCCCTCCAGCTGAGAAAGGAAGTGAATTGAGCTCTCCTGCTTTCTGGGTGAGTGCCCTGAGGACTTGGCTGTACTGGAAAGGGAAAAAAAGCAAAATCTCTGAAATAGTCTGTTAGACACCAACCCCAAAACAGACCTTGACACAATGGATCTTTATTTAAGTGTGCACTCAGGAGAGGTGCCTTAACTCTATTCTGGACCCATTTTGGATCTCAGTGTCTTACTCAGCAAGACAATAAGGTTTTGGTAAGTACAGTGTGAAACACCCATGCTTGGGAGTCTGCTCTCAGGTAACAAGCCTGCCAAAACTATCATGTCGAAGCTGCTTAACCATCCCTCCTTCTCCACCCACAGCAGTGTTGCTCTGTACCTCGAGAGAGAGGAGGAAACTAGCCTTACATGAGCAGCTTGTACAGCTGGTGAGAAGCTGTCACCTCTTTTAGAGGCAGCCAACAGCTGGTCAAGACCTTGCAACCAGCTAACATGTTGTTAAGACAGATAGGCTGTCAACGCAACGACAGTGATAAGACTACAGATTGTGGTCTAAAATAAATTATTATATTTAAAAGTGATAAGCAGGCTGCTGCCTGTTACTGTGAAAATTAAATTAAATGTAAAGGGTGTATTTGGAGTTTGCACCAGTTCTGCGCTCCAGTAACTTAGAGTAGCAGAGGGAGACCATAAGGGACAGAGTTCCTTCTGCTGAGATGTATGATTTTTTAAGCAAAAAAAACAAACCAGAAGGAGTCTAGTTTTCTGACCTTACCCCATCCTGAGATAACAGTATCATCCACTGGAAATAAACTTGGGGTATTTTTGATAAATCAGTTATAACTCACATGAACACATCAATATAAGGAACACAAAGCTCCTGATTTAGTTGAGTGAGATAGAAATCCTGGCTGTTGGTGATAATGGCCCAACAGACAACACTGTCATCTGATAAGTCCAGAGAAAGCAACTGCAAGAATGAGAGATAAAGCCTGTAGCTCCTGTGGAGCTTCTTTGCATGGATAAGAATTAGTGATTACTAGCTTAGAAATAAGTGTATTATTCACTTAAAAAAATACTAACAGTGGTGAGGCCAAAGCTGAAATCAGGGCTTGCAGATGTCTCAGAAGAAGCAGAGGTATTCTGTGGGTCACCTCACCAAAAGCAGAAAATCCCACAAGGGGTGGTATTTCTCCTCTAAGACCCCTTATGATATTCAGATTTTGTTAACATTTTGGACCTCTAAGTTCCACCAGGGAGGAGAGTTCACTGCTGGTAGAGGAGGTCTATTAACAGTAGACAGCAACTGGTTATAGGAGAGTCAATGGCAGAAAAATAGAGATTATTCGTTTACTGTGTCCATGGAAGAATTAAACACTTGGCCCAGATGTGACCTAAATTCCTCCAACCTGCTCTTGAAAGCTTCTTAATATCTGAGGTAAATAACCTTTGCTGCAGAGTAAGATGATTATTTTTACTTCTCATGTCAAATAAAGAACAGCTTTCTCTAAAAGTAATTTATGTATTTGAAGGCTATTATGTTTCCTTCAGTATTTTATTTTTTCTCTTTCTTGACTAACCAAACCAAATTCCTTCAGCTTCTTCTAACAATTTAGATCTTCTAAACATCAGTTATTTAAAATGTCTCCATATATTTTGCAAACTTTCTAAGGCATGGTCCACAAAAGCAGATATGATATTCCACCTAGTATCTCAAAAGTACCAAGCACAAGAGTGTATCTCATTCTTCTGACTTCCATGAAACTGTTCTGTGACCATACCTAGTTTGCCTGATTTGGTAATAACACGACACTACTTGCACATTTTTGGCCTATGGTCCTTATTTCTCAATTTATTCACTGAACGTTTCCTAGCTGAGCATGGTACTTCCCTCTCGGTGATTTCTGTATCTCTTCTTGTTGATTTCGGAGAACTCTCCATCATTTGCATGTCAAATACCACCCTTCAAAAGAATTCCAACTCTTCCTACATAGGAACCATTCACAAATTATGTAGTATGCTCTCTAGCAGTCATCAAATTATTAGTTAAAATTTTGTGCAGAAACAGAAGTAGAGTGGATCCCAAAAGTATCTCCTTTAAAATGTGTCCTGTTTGGTGAGTGAACTGAACCAGTGATTCATTCTAAGAATGATTTTTTTTCCCCATATTCTTAACTCCATTTACTTATTTTACTTGCAACACTGACATGAGAGTCAAGATATATCATGTCTTCTCATGCTACCCTGTCTATTGGGATGATTACTCTGTCAAAACCAGAAAACAGATTGGGTTGCTCCTGACAAATACATGTTGGCTGTTTCCCTTTACATTGGTATTTTGTAGGTCTAAACAATGTAGTTTTAAATAATTTATTCTATTTAATTTAGATTATTTAAATTACTTATTCCACTACCCTTGCATAAATCTAAGTTAGGCTGGCTTCTTTTTGATGTCCTTTTCCTCTTTCAGAAACAAGTATTATTTTTGCTTTTCTTCCATGCTGGAGATTTTACCTATAATCTGCTAGTTCACAATAGTTTAAGATTAATTTAATGATTCCTTAACTATTTGTGTAACCTAATTTATCTAAATATTCTTTAAGGTGTTTTTTTGCTTTTATAGTCCAAACTCCTGTCCTCTGGTTAAAACTCTACTAACTTGTTGATGACTACTACTAACTTTTGGTAAGGACCAAAGAAAGATATAGCTTTCTCTCTCATCTGTTATTTCCTCTTCTTGTGCCTAACACTTCTTCTTTGAGGAAATGTAACTTTCTGACAACAGAGCCTTTTTGTCAGAAAAAGTTATAAAACTGTTAGAATACAATCCTGATTGATCCTTAGGAAAAATGGAATATAGGAGAACTGCCAGGTAGTGATGCTATACTTAAACTTTGTGTTATGCAGAAATAACCGAGGTTGCATGGAAATATGAAGTTTCTTTACAGTATAAAGAAAATACATCATTATGGTAGGGCAATGTTGTGCCCATATTAATTGGCACAGCAGTGCAATGTAACTGCACTGATATGATCTGATACTAACACTTGGTTTCTTCTCGTTCAGTGTCTTATTGAATTTTACCGTAAAGGCAGAACCTTATAGAGTAAAGAAACTCTTCCAGAGCTTTAACTTTGGACTTCTTTTTTTCTCCCAAGAGATTCTTCTAGTTTGTAAAGTTTAAGAATTATATTATTTGCAATTCCACAGGCTATTTTCCCAGACACTGTAAATTAGAGGACTATTCATGTTTATGACTCCCCTCATTTTTTCTGTTAAATTATCACATGATTAAAAGATCACAGATTAAAGCAAAGTTAATTTTCACATATTGATATTAACACCAAGGAAAGACTTTTGATGCTCTTCACTCCCTTTTTTCCCACTGGGCTGAAGAGTCTGAACAGATATTTCAGTAATATAAAATAATTTGACTGTCTTGAGTCTTAATACAAGAGGAAAATATGATGTCTTCACTCTTGCATTTGGAGGAAAGAAATTAAATATCAAAAGTAACAGAAAAAGCTACTTCTTATCCCTTGCCCATCTCTGAGAGCAAGAGCTCAGTATATACAAGGTTCTATTAACACAGAACAAATTTTTCCATATAAAGGAAAAAACCACCTTGACAGAGGTAAAGCTGTGATAAAAAACCCCCAGTCCTCCATTACGATTCGGAACAATTCCTTAGCCAAAATGAAAACATGAGCGTCAGTCCTCTTTCCATTACTGCAAGTGGCAGAAATCCTACTTATTTCAGTAACACAACAATGGCTTCATCTTACTCTCAATAAAAAATCCATCAGTATATGGCAAAGGGGATGATTTCTGTTGTTCAGTGATATTAAATCTCAAATAAAATTATGCTATGAATACACTGGAAAAGTGAGTATGATTTCTCTCTTTAGGCAGTGTTATTGTTATGGAATGAATCGAATACTCACAGTGCAAATTTGTCCCCTTAAACAGAAAGTCAGGCATTTGAAAGCAGCACATTTTAAACTTTTGCTGATGTGTCTAGATTTGTTTCTTGTCAGCATAGGTTATTCTAGTCATGGAACTGGCAAAAAAAAAACAACACATTAATACATTAAAATCAGCACATTGGGCTTGATGCTCTTCTTCTGTAGCATTTCCTGCTACAGACATGGCTTTAGAACACCTGCAGAAATGTCTTGCCTCTTTTGACAGACTCCTGAAGATTGAGAGCACATGCTTACCTAAACTGTAGCATATATGTGCTATACTAGTATTACACTATATACTAATATATTTAAACATATTATTTGAAGCTTTATAATGTGTATGAACCAGAATTTCAGCAATAATAAGGAAACACAATCATTACTATGGTTCATGCACAATCTGTGACAGTAAAGACTAACAGAAATAACTTTGTAATTTGCAGCCGTATTACACAGCTGGAAGGGCTGCAGTCAATAACCACACAGTTCTATCCAAGTGTCCTTCCGAATTCCTGAGTGATTCTAGCTTCTCAAATAGCAGCCGTGCAAAAAGGGCTTTCAGTTTGCTGTGGATGGGAAGGTCTCTAGTTCTGCATCTCCAGCAATAACCTCAGCCCAACTGTTCTGCTTTTCTTTAGATGGTTCACAAGTACTTGTGGGGCACAGACTCTTAAACTGGACAACTTCTGAATATTTCTGCATACTGTTATCAACAAATCTGGCTTGTCCTTCAGTTATTTACCCTGGATTTCCAGAAAATCATGAAAGACCTTTGGGTTCACGATGATTGTTACTCTATCTGTTCAAAGGATGTGAAGACCCAATAATAAGGACTGTTAGCTATTGGTCATATTCCTTAAAACACGACTGAAAAATTTTCAGATGGTGCAGCTGGTTCCCAGCCCCATACAACGATGTAGCAATGAAAATAATGCAAACTCAAATTTCCATCAATTCCAAATGGACTTGGACTTGAAAAGTAAAGTCCTTCAGGGCTTAAAGGAATGTCACATGAGACAGGGAAAAGAGAATGTGCCAAGAAACTCACTGACTTCAAGAGATATGAGATATTAACATTTCACTTTGATTTAACAAGGCTTAGAGATCTTCATATTCCTTTGGTTGAGAAAAGGAAAATCAAATTTGTTGAGCACTGTAAATTGTTTCATTTGCAGTGCTATCCAACTTGTAATCAATATAAGCTTAATATCAAACTTTTAAAAGATGGTTTAGTGATTTTAAGGCTTCCCAAAAAGAGGAACCCTTAAAATTTAAAAGAGAAAAAAGCAAAGGCTAAAGATACCATTCAGCATTTGCTTTAAAAGTGGTCAAAGACAGGTAGTTCCTCCATTGTTAAGTGAAAATGAAAAGGGAAACGAAACAAAAAGGAAAAATCTTACAAGAAATGAAATCTAATGCTATTTAATGAATACTTTATGGAGGTAATTCCACTGAAATGATCACTTCTGCTTGCTTTGTCACCAGCTCCTCATTTTCCCTCCTCTCTGCTTTTGCTGAACCATGTCTCCCTGCAGTGAAGCAACAAGTAACTGATGCAGCTGAAAGCAACCTTTTTTTTTTGCTGTGTTACTCTCCAACTCCATCAGTGCCATGGTCATCCGTATTCATAAACACAAAAATGATTGTGGTGGCTGACAAACCATGGAATGTGGGAGTAAATGCAGTGTTTGAAAAAAGCAGAAGGATTTAATAGTGAGCTTTGAATATGCCCAGTGTTCCTAAGCAAGCTTTGTTATATTCTCTTCCTGACAGAGCCAACATTTCAAATTTCTGCCATGTGACAAGGCACAAACAAGTCTCTCCTCTTCTGTTTTTCACATTCTAGCTGAGCTGTACTTGGACTAGAAAAAAACTTGGCTCACATCTCTGATACTTACTCATTTTGGAGTTCTTCACTGAGTTTGCCATTAAACACATTTCTTGTGCTAATACAGATTTATGTGGTCTACAGAACCCCAAATATTCTGTTGGCCATTGAAAAAATATGAAATTTGGAAGAGACTGCAGTGCTAGCTGAAGTGATTTAGACTCTCTAAAGGTCTGGCCTGTAGACACGGCAGCACATAGAACTTATCAACAAGCGTCGAAGCACTCACTTCTGTAAGGCAGACACAAGTTATGGCATACCATTGCTTCATGGCTCCATTCCATGCTGATTCCACCAACGGGAAACAGTAGTCACAACCCAGTTTATAGATTTAAGAATTGATGGGAAGGTATTTGCCATTTCCTCAGCCTGAGGAAATAAGGAGAAATGAAAGACATTCGGTGTCTGTACAAAAGAAAATGTATTCCTGACATATGCCATGATGTATACCCTTGACTGGCCTAATATCTTGCAATTCTCTACCCATGTTAAAGGAGATACATTTGCACTGGAATCCAGGTTATTTTTTATCATCACAGTACAATGAGCACAGACTGCTCTCTTCTGTCTAGCAGGCTCTCTGCTGCATGACAGGAGGTGTTCAAGTGAGATTGCTAGAGAACATTTACCTTGGCCTTCCCACCACATATTGAATCAAAAATATTTATGGTAATGATGCTACTGCAATTCTGCTTGTAATAGACTCAAAATGGTAAGTGAAGGCACCATGTAGTGGGAGCACAGCACTGAATTATTCCCTTGTATTGAAATGCTCATAGACAAACTGCTAAGTAATTAAGTCACTATTAGACCAAACCATTAAATCTACTGTTTGCTGTTCTAACTGCTGCTAATTGCTGTCACCATGACAACAGCGGACTTTCTTTTTCTGATATCTCCATTTAGTTTCCTTTTCATAATGAAGCCTGCCACAAAATTCACATCTTATCAACTTGAAATACTTGTGTTGAAATAAAGGTAGACATTTTTAGATAAGAACAACTTTAATATCAGCAGTAAAATAGATCTTACTTAAATTTTTGATATTTTCTCTGTAGAATTATCTGATTTTAACACAAAGTGCATTTTTAAAGTAAATCATTAATTTTAAAAAGCTTGCCTTCTCACTTGCATCATAAAATTCATAGTTCAGTTTAGTCAGGGAGGCAAGTGCATCACGCTAGAGTAATACCCTATGCCTCATACAGACTTTAGTTTACATCCTGTTTGTGGCTATGCTCACATCAATATTAGCCTTGGTCAGAGCCCAGATTTTATCTCTAAATAATTTTTTTCTTTAAAGGAAAATAGTTATTTTGGAGCCTTTTAAATATTTAAGTCTTATATTTAGGTTACAGCCATCCTATAGCATCTATTGTGAAATCCTATGTGGGTCTCCATGTTTAGTAAAGTCTCCCAGCCCCATCAATCTGTTATACCATTTGAATGGGAGATTAATTCCTGCTGAGCTGCGAATAGAAGTCTGCTCCAAACTACTTGTCTAATATTAACTGCTGATGCCATCTCCCAGAAATGAAGGAAAGATATCCAGAGAAAAACTGGAGCTGTCTCAGTCCTTCTTATGTCTTACTTAAGCACCAGCTGAGAAGAGGTTCTGTGAAACAGTGCCGGCACTTGGCTAATATTAGACTCTGTTTTCCAAGGTGAAAACACAGGAAGAGGACTACCTGGGAGCTCTGCCTGGAGAGGAACTCCAGGACTTTTCCTGGGTTTGACTTTTGGAGGAAGAACTCCAGTATAAACAGAGCAGCAGCTCCTAAACAGATTTTCTCTAATCCGACACCAGAGGCTATTTCCCAAGGAAGGAGGGGCAGAGGAGACCCCTGCAGGCAGACTCCTATCTAGCGCCGTGGCACCACCCTTGCCAATTGCGTTTCACACGACAGTCGTGTCTGGCCACGGACACCACAGCAGATTGCCAGCAGCCTCTGCAGGCCAAAGCCCACGAGCCAAGGCTGAGCTTAAATTACAATGTTCATGATGTCCAAAGTCTGTCCCATTGGTAAAAATTCAATGTGCTGGTTCTTTGTGTGCGCTTTATTTGTTCATATTGTAAACATTGCAAAATCTGCCAAGACCTACTAGGAATATATTTCCTAGTATTAAGACTGTGATAAACTGGGAAAAGTATATGGTAAAGTTACTGTGGTTAGTCCAACCTTTAGTATTTTTTCTCTTTCCCAAATGTTCCTATGCTTATGTGTTGCTTGAAAGGATTGCAGATCCTCAAAGATATTTAGAAGTCTAGCCTAAACATATAGAAACAATTGGTTAAGGTCTAGACTAACCAGCATGTATCCACTTGTTGGTGCAGGGGATAAAGCCAGTTCAGAGGCTTCCCTCCCACTATTTAGATATTCTTAAGCCTTTGAGGAATTAAAAACTGTCACACATAGTTCCCTAAGCACTCAGGACTGTGTCATGGTACTTGCTTCAAATTGGCCTCACACAACACAGGTTGTAAGAGTTTAATGAGATTTCAAATTTCAGAATTATCATACCAATACACAGCATTAGCATCCACTCATAATATCCTAATAAATGTAGCTTCAATTTAGTGCTTTATTTTATTATTCAGTTTGACCTACTGAATACTGGGAAAAGTCAAATTGTCATCATGTAGCTATGAATGGCGGACCGAAGTAGGAAGCAAATTTGATGATCAGTCTGGCCATTTTGATGCTCAGATATTTATCTGCCACAGATATTATTTGATAGAAAGAGAGAACATATTTAGACTGTCATTAGAAATGTGATAAACAACCCCTCTCACCAAAATGAGCTACCTGGTTCCTGCTCTGAAATGAACTGCTGCATCTTTGGCCATGCCTTGTACTGTGTGTCATTGAGGTAAGGAGCAATTTTCTCCTATACACTATGAACATGGCCCCTCTCAAGTTAGCTTGCCTCATCCTCCATCATAACCAAGACTAGGCTAATTCACTGAAGGCAGTGCAACCATCCTAGAGAAAGGGAAAGGAAAAAAACAAGCATTGAAACTACTGTTAACAAAGCACATTTGCATAAGTTCAGCAGTATGACATTGTTTATTTAGGAGATAGTATTTCCAAATACTATGTTGCCATTAAAGAGGAATTGCTGAGGCTTTTAAAGGAAGAAAGGTCATCTGTTCTATATTTTTATATAATGTATTATTTTCTTATATAAATCTGAAAGGAATTTTATAACCTAGCCCTCAAGATTTATTAATTTGCTTGTATCATACTTCAGAAGCTTTTAACTTTTGCTTCATAAAGTCTTGCAGACCTTTTCAGTCCACCCTTGAAAAAGATATTTTATAACAAGTCCTTTGTTTACAGACACATCTTTCAAAATGCCAGCTGAAAACGATGATGAATACCAAAAGATGCTCAGAGTCTGAAAAAACCACCAAGATGTATCATTTGTCCCCTATTTAATCCAGCACCCAGAAAGTTCCATATCTACAGACTTCCCACTGGACAATTCATAGACACATTATGTTACTGAGAACAAAAATCTTACAAGCTTTACAAGCACCCATTTTTAAAGTTGTTCTGGACTGGCATGCTACACAGATATTAACAATACCCCCAGGAAAACCCTGTGATATTGAGAAAAGTTTATTGTATCCTAAGTAATTTTCAATTTAATGTAAAGTTTTGTGCAGAAAAGCTGTACAAACTGTGAATTTCACTGAATGTATACTGGCCATGACAGAATTTCCATTAATTTATTGATTATTTGGGCCACCAGGATAGACTAGTCCTGTTCCACTTGTATGATGCAAACAACTCTATGCAGAATAAGTTCTCCTCTGAGGCAAAGGTATTGATGACAGAACCTCACCCAAGATCTCTGTATTGTAGGCTGGCCATTTATCTGACTCCTGATACAGTCCTTATTTGGTGCTTGTTTTCAAACCCACGCACATTTTAAATTATATCAACTCAGAAGACTACTGTTCTACATTCTCCTAGGCAACTATATCACAGAGGAACACTAGGGCAGACTAAGCCCAAATTCAATTCTGCAGTAGCAGCAAGAAACTAACTCTGGAGGGGGTTTGATTAAGTCATTTATTAATCAGAAAAGCTGTAACCCTCAGTGTCTTTTGTCATATCAGATATTCACTCAGCATCACTGGCAAATTGCTTAAATCAAAGTGATGACAAATATTGGAGTGAGATGAAGAAATTCCTTGGAAGATCATCACTGTCCTCTACACTACATGTGTTGCTAAATAACAGCCGCTTTAGAAATATGATGTATTTGAGTTGCCCTGGTTTAGTCTCTCCTGCACGGCAGTGCATGTATTTTTAGCTTCTGGTGAGATTTAAAGCCATCACCTTGCAAGCACTTACACAGGTGCTTAACTCTGTGTGTGCAAACAATATCGCTGACTGACTCCAATGGGGATATTCCAGGCACAGAGCTCACCACATGCATTAGTGAGTACAAGACTGACTCTCTAAGGCAGAAGGATTTTTTTTTTTTATTGTTCTTCATTATAACCCAGCTCTGCTGCAGAAGCTAGTTTTAAAAAAATGCCTTCAGAAAGACCCTAGTTGAAATAGCTGAAGTGCTCTACTGGGGATCTTTTGAAGAGGAAGCTTATGTACTATCAAATATACAGGGAAAGGCAGAAGGAGGCTAGAGAAGGAAAAGGAAATTGCTCTTTGGAAAAGCTGCAACACCATTTCAAAGCTTTGCTATTGCTTCATTTGACATGAGGAAATAATAACTGGTGAATTGATGTAAGATCATAGGAGTGAAGAGCACAGAGCTGTTTCTGTTTAACTCTAGGCCTACACTTGGGATAGCTCACTTAGATGGACAGCCTGGGATTTACTATTTATTAGCTTGAGGTATACTTAACTACCAGGAAAAGAAAGAAGATGCATATAAAAGCACAAGAGAAACCACATAATAAGACACCCTTTCAATATAAGGCATAAAAATGTTTAAATGTGTACTGTGTAAAGCAGTGTCTCCTCTGCAAAGGGAGCAAAACAGATGTTGCAGGAGCTATGATTAAATCCCACTTAGAATTACAAGTGATACATTATCTTTTGTTTAAAAGGGTAGCTCCGAGAGTGGGGTCAGTGGTCTGGACTCTGAAATTTAATATTTCAACTCTGCAAGGCATTATTAAAATGAATTCTCCATAAGGTTCTTTTAAGAAAGTAACCTTCTCTGGGAGAGGCTGGAGGGTTAGTTCACAGTAACCACCAGCAGTGATGCTATGGACATGTCTGCCTCGAGGAGTCCAATGAACATCCACCTCCTATGCTTACCAAGCCATAAACCACAAAATGCTGAACAGCTTTCCATTCAATGCTTTTAGTACAACAGACTGAAACCCACATAAAATAGAGTGCACCAGAGGAAGAGAGGAGAGAGATGTTTGAGACATTAAGATTAGTAAGTAAAAAATGTTCTGACAATCCTAGGAAGCTGGTTATGACCCACATCACAAAAGCAAACAAAAACCTCAAGACTAAAATTAAAAAGCAAACAGGTATGCCCACCAATCTCTCCAGGGGGGAAATAATTTCTGGGTGATTGACTTAGGTTCAAACATATGATTTATACACGCCAGTCTGAACCTCAAAGACTTTCTCTGTCATCCCCAGCATCCTTTCTCTAGTCACAGGGAAAGATATAAAACAATCTGGAAAGCAAGCTATGCTCTGGACCAAGAATATTTCAAAGACCATTTTCTGCCCAACAGAAAATTGGATATTTGCTGCTGCAAATGTCACACAGTGGCATTTTACATTGCTCTTGTTTGTTTACTTGCATAAAAAAGGCTTTGGGGAATGCAGATTTTTTTTTTCTTTTTGAGCACACTCACCACTACCTTTATGTAAATTTAAAAAAGAAAAAGCAAATCTTTTCATCCAGAGCTGGCTGGAAAGCAAAGCGAACAGGTATAGAGCTGCAGTTCAGTCTGACTGCCTGTCACCTAATTTAAGCTAAATTTGACACAACTTGATTGAAAGTGAAATTAAATTAGAGTTTAAAAACCATTAAAACTTCCGAGTTCATAAATGATTATTAACTTCCTGAACACTGTGAAGGCTCTTACTGTTTGCATGGGATGTGAGCCTAGTGCAGGCTGTGCCTGACACTTCAGGAAGCCCTGACACCCCCCAACATCACTCCCCAGGGGTGGTCAGAGGCAGCTGCTGGAGGGAGCTTTGGCTCCTACATCCAGAACAGGAGCTCATCTGGCTATGGTGTGATGTGTTAATAGTGCCTTAAATCTACCTCTGAATTTAAAAATAAATTGTTTAGGACTGTTCTCTTTTCAGCTGGGATAGAGTTAATTTTCTTCCTAGTAGCTGGTTCCATGCTGTGTTTTAGATTTAGTATGACAATAATGTTGATAACATGCAGATTTTTAATTGTTTCTAAGCAGGACTCACTCTAGGTCAAGGAATTTTCAGTTTCCCATGCTCTACCAGAGAGCAGGTGCACAAGAAGCTGTGAGGGAACATGTCCAGGACAGCTGACCTGAAGGGTCAAAGGGATATTCCATACCATAGAATGTCATGCCCAGTATGTGAAGGGAGTGGAGCTGACCAGTAGGGGCTGGGCATCAGTCACCAGGTCATGTATCACCTGTTTCTTGGGTTTTATTTCTTCCTCTCTTTTTATCTGTCTATCTCTCTACCTATCCATCTAATTACCACCACCATCACTATTATTACTATTACTAATTATTAATAAAATTATTATTTAAAAATTTTCAAAAATTAAATTGTTATTATATCGGACTATGAGTTTTCTTACTTTTACCCTTCCAGTTCTTTTCCCTCCATGCTGCTGGTGGAGTGGCTGTGGGCCAGTTAGTTGCTAGCTGGGATTAAACCAAAACAGAGAGAGTAGGCTTTCTACTTCTACATAATGATATTCTTTGGGTAACACCCAATGATGTTAATTTAACTCAGCTGCTTTGTGGTTCAGCCTAATAGGAGGGAATTGGTAATAAGCTTGAATTGGTAATAAGCTTGCTTTAGACAGTCTTCTAGATGAATGTGTCATCAAAGAGCTCCCAGATGGAATGAGTAATTCCTGCTTTAAAAAAAAAAAAAAAAAAAAAAAAAAAAAAGTCTATTCTTTTTCTCTGCCCCTGGGGACTTGCAGCTGTGGAGGCAGCTGCAGGGCCAGGCTGCCCAGGACTGCACAGTGGCTCTTGCCGAATTCTTACCAGCTCTGCCAAGGCCCTTCTGGTCTCTCCAGAGCCCTGTGCACATGGGACAAACCATGGAAGGGCTGACAGGAGCACAGTGGAAATGGGGCTGAGTCAGAGTCATGTCCCAGAACCACTAAATCCTCCCTGTTGGAAGCTGGAGAAACACAACTGGAGATGCCAGGCTGAGTTGGGCTCCCTCAGGAACAAGACCAGCTCAAGTCTTATGGTAATTAGTGCCAGCAAATGACATAACAGCTGCCCTATCACAGCTGAAAATCCAAACCAGCAACATATTATTTCCAACCTATGAAAGAGAAGGTGGTGCTTTCCTCCCCTCAGTTAAATAAATATTTTTGTGATGACACATTTGAAAAACCTACTTAATCCCTCTTGCACTCTGTGCTCCCTACAACATCATCATTCCCATCTTATACACAGATATTACATTGTGATGCACTGAAATATGTTGCCTCTACAGTTCCAAATTTTTGCATGAAACACCGCAAATATTCTGCTGGACCTTGTTAAGGTCCCTTCAGAGACCTTGACCAAGTTTGCTCTTCCAGCAGCTGCAGCAGCCACCACAGGAATACTCTGCCAGTCAAGCTATCAGCCACTACTCCTGCCAAGCAGCTAAGAAGAGAACAAGAGAGAAAAAAACTTAAAACCCTTGAAGGACATTACCCGAGAAGTGTCAAGATCTGGGTAAGGACTGATTACCTGAAAGGGAAATGCAATATGGGGCACAGAGGGGGGCTATGAGAAAAGGAGAAATGAAAGAAGCTAGATGAGAAGAAAATGATAAAAGCTTATTTTATAAATAATAAAGAAGGAAAAGGAAGAGCAAGGAAGTAAATGAAAAAGAAGTGAGCAAAACTGAGAAAAAGAAGAGGGGATAAAAAAGCAAAGCCATGTAGAGAAACTACAGGTTAGCATTTTAATTAATTGGCCTTGGTGCAATTTTCCTTGATACCATCATGCACAGGCACAGCATCACAATTTGACAGTTAGTCAGCTGTTTGCGGATTCCTCATAATGCTGTGTTAATATTACCACAAAGTGGTGAAACCTTCCCACAGCCTCCTACTGGTCTTGTCCTCGCCTTTTTACAGGGTTTAGAGGCAGCAGAACTGCATATCTTCAAAACTGCTAAACCTACTCTTTGGTACATACCTTTCCAAATTCCCCCAATCTGCATATGCTGCTAGGGAGATGGTAAAGCGGCAGGAAAGGATGGTATTTGTAAGACCAAATCAGCAATCAATCAGAAAAATCCACAACTTTTAGAAAATCTGACAGAGGGACATGTTCACCTAATCCAGGTATTTAAACTTGAAGGGCAGCTTCACTAACTGCTATTAACCAATACAGCTCCCAACAACACTGCAGGACTGGGCAGGGAGAGAAGCCCACCTGAAAACACCCAACATATTTTGAAGGGAAAATGAAGGCAAAGCTAACTTCAGAGGGGAGATGGTGCTGTTGTCTGGGTAACATCACAGAAAGCTGCAGTGTGAATCCTGATCCATAGTCCTGGATTCTGAAGTCTAACCAGGGAGGAGGGTTAGATGCAATGGAAGAACTTCCAGGTCCTTCAGACTAGAGAAGGTGCTGAACCACGAAGACGTGAGCTACACATTGATGCCCTTCGTGACTTTCAAGATTTGAACTTTGGCCCCAATATAAAAACTAATTTTGCCAGTACTCCTGTAGTGGAGGCAAAACCTGTTTAGGAAATTTAGGATGCTGGATACCCGAGTGTTAAACTAAATTTTAATTTACTCTGTTCAAACTGATGCAATTTGGTTGAATCACCATCCCTAGAGGTGATTCATGAAAGACATGTCATATGACATTTAGAAACATCATCTAGTGGTGGTCTTGGTAGTGCTGGGTTAATGGTTGGACTCAATGATCTTGAGGGTTCTTTTCCAATCTAAGAGATTCTATAAGTACCAGTGCTAGATTCTTGGACTATTGTTTTGTTTTCACAATATCTGCACTACTCCAGCCTCAATCATAACCAGTCATAAGATTCCCCTCTACCTGTTCCTGTTACCATCATGGACAGAGAGATCTCTTTCTACTCACTATCCCAGACCACAAGGATACAGTCCACTGATCACATCCCTTTGGAGGTGTAGCACTACAACACATGTTTTCCTAGGAACCCCTTGCAAGTCTCTAAGTAGACAAAATATATGGAAGCAATGACATCCACCTCACAATGGAGAAAGGAGGCAAATTTAGAGCCTGAAAATAACAAAAGCAGACACATTTTCCAAGTCCTAATGTGGAAAGAAAATTGACTTCACAACGTTTGAAAAACTACTGGTGAAGTGGAGGTGTTACTCTAGAAGCTGTGCTGCTGTGCTGCTTATAGTTTACCCTCCTCAGCTGCATTTGTGATACAGAACTCATGTCTTGCCCAATTCATCTAACATCTGAGGAGAATTTTTATAAACACATGTTGGCAACAGCTATGAGTAATAAACCAAGCTTCCATCACCATCACAGCTCACTCTTCCTGACATGGAGCTGTCACTGGAAGGGGGTCTTAAGTAATAAAACTTCCCTTGGAAATGTATTTGTGCATCCCTGAGAATGCCAATGCTGCTCAGATGGCATCACCTTAAAGGAGGCAGAAGAAAATTCACCCAGTGAAGAAGACTGCCTCCTCTACTAACTCTCTTTTTTAGACACTGTACAATTTGCTTGTAACAAGTGCACGTAGTTTATGAAATAACCTTTTAAAACTACTTCCATCACAGCACTGAGATAGCCTCTCAATAACAGCTACACTGGAAAACAAAGGCAAATATTACGATATAGCATATTTATGGTACCAAGTGTACATGAGAATCCATAAAATCATCACACTTGGTGATCTTCTCCTATCTAAGACATGCTTGAGAGAGCAAAATAGTAAATGCATTAAACTGCATTGAACGTCCTAGTGTTACTTTATGCCATTACAAAACTGATGTGATTATACAAATGGAAAGCATAACATTGGAAGTATGAACCTGAAATTCTTGTAAATTTAGTCCTTTACTCTTCCTGCTCCAGAGATCTTGAAAAAAATCAGTATTTCTCTAAGTTGCATTGTGGTTTAATCCTCCCCAGCAAGCCTGAGGTACTAAGAAGGGACTGAATCTGGGAACAAAGAGGAGGAAAGATTTCCAACACTATGATTAAGGTTTTATGCATACAATTTCCATTAATCGAGCTAATATTTACACTCAGAATTCCAACCTTAGAGTTATTGAAGGGGAAGTAAATAATAAGATAAGCCTCTGGCCACTGAAGATCTGAATAATTTTATAGATGTAGATGCAGTTAGTCAGCTGAAGAAAACAATACATGACACCATTTTTCAGTTCAGGGACTGCTGGAAACAGAGACATCATATGAAATAATTTTCAATGTATAATTTTCTCTTTAATAGCAAAGAAACAAACAAAAAACCCTGACAAAGTCAAATAACCAGGCAGTCAAGAAAATTGCACACTGACCACAGCTCAATTAGCTGACTGTTGCAATTAGAATTCCTAAAAATAATTCAGTTGTCTCTGGCATATTTAGAGAAAAATGTAATTTCAACACTTCTTTTTGCAAAAACTCGGGTAATTTCCTGAGTGCAAATGAGTACCAGGCTTCTTGAATGCAAACTGGTAACATGCAAAGGAAAGAGATGAAACAACCCGAACATGCATCTGTAACACACTGGACATAACCAGTCACCAGGTATTTTGCATCAGGCATACAATCTTGATGTAAGCAAGTGTCTTGATATAAGCAAGTCAGAATAAATTGTTTATGTGTTGTAAATCTGAAAGTCTGATACTCTAAGTGGCTAATTATGTGCTTGAAAATACATGTATTTGTACCTCCTGAGTCATCACACTTTCCAGTTTGGGTTAATAGGCATGGAAAGTTCTCTACTCTGTCCTTTTCCATCCTCACAGATCCTACAATAAGAGTAAGGATCTCAGATAAATACAGATTTTATAGAAGAGTCTGATGAGACTCTGTTAAGTCTATCAATAGACTTAAGCTTTATTGGAATTTATATACCTTGTCAGTGTTAGGTTACTGGTTGGACCTGAGGATCTTAGAGATTTTTTCCAGCCTAAATGATTCTATGATTCTATTTAATAGGGAATCCGACATGGATACATATCCTGTGGGGAAGTTTTTCAAGACATCACTGAAATATCACATCTCCATAATTTTACCTGTTGCTTTGGAGTAGAGGAGTGGACAGTGTGGAAGAGTGGGACTGGCAGCCTGTCTAGCTCTTAGGAATCTCTGTGAAATTCTTTGGTCTTCAGGTAGACTCTGGTGCACAAGATTATAGTAGAATTTGGGCAATGCAAATAGACTTGTGAGATTCCCTACTGACATAATGTTCTCCTGTTATTCTTCCTTTTCCTTCCCATCTTGGACTTAAGACAGTGCTTAATCCAGGTTGGATTAAAATGCTAGTTCACAATGGAATGGCTCAAACATCTTCACTAATGCAGCTGACAATGAACTAGGCAGGAAAATATTGCCAGTTGCTCATATTGGTGACTTTTCCACATCTGCCTGCGACAAGTTTCACTTTCTTCATGCACAGAATCACACCCTTCACTTCCTAATGCTGATACCTTCTTGATCTCCAGCTATAAATGAGCACTGCCATCTGTGCCTGGTAATCATTTCTTGCATGTGTCTGTCATCCCCTTACAAATCTGAGTTTTTCAGATAGAAGCAATCTATAGTAGCACTGGTCATCTGCACTCTAACACATGTCATCTTATCCCTGTTTATTTAATAAAGTTTGGTTTTGGAAACCACTGGCAGTAATTCAACAGTGAAGGACTGTGGATTTAAGTATTATGGATTTATGTAAGTGGAGAGAAAACCAGTTTGGTTTGTGCTTAAATGATTATGTTGAGTCCCGCCAACTGAGCTGGGGGGGAACTCTGCTTTTTGACTTCCCTGCTTAGCCTGTGGGACATTTGCCACAGAGGGTAAATGGGAGCTCCTTGTATCATATTCCATCCTGAGGATAAAAGAGTAGAAGAGATGAAATGGAAATAAAATTATTTTCAATAAACCTTCAGTATTGTAAACAAGGCATCTGAATAATAAACTGGATGAAGTTGCACAATTTTAGGCAAATGGAATGGTGTACTTAATTTTGTTACTTACAGCTGCAGTTTTTGGCACTGTAATAGTTACTTCTTTAGCCTTCAGTTTAAGGTCATTTTAACAAGTTTCTCCTTTCCCAACTCTATTATAATTTCTTCTAACTGCAGAGCCTGAAAAAAACTCTAGAGAAAATAAAACATCAAAGCAGGTATGGAAGCATCATTGTGTCCTGAAACAAAAGCCAGTAACCTGATAATAAGCTGAAATGGCACAGCTGCCCAGCTTGGAGGAGGCATTCTAACTTCCAGAAGCATCTCCCTCTAACCCTGCATCTTCTGTGCTACTGCATGTGCTTGGACACTGCATGCTGAAAATACATCTCTGAAAAGGCAGTCAAAACCACAAAATGACAGAATGGCTATGAGGGAGCAGGTGAAAGAGTGAGAGAAAAGAAAGTTTCATGCTGCATAAATGCAGCAACAACATCCACAGAAAAAGTCTGAGAAGAGATAGCTAATTTAATCTGTGTAAGGGCAGGGAGGCGGAAAAAAAATGCAGTTGTCCAGCATATGAAAAAAAAAAATAAAAAGGTGCTAAATTTAGATGCTGCAGAAATCCTGAAGAAGATACATGTGTGTGAGTGGATATAGTCTGGGGAGAACTGTGCAGCATCCTAGACATGGGATGTACAGGTATGTGCTACAGCAAGCAGGACTAGTGAGCTGGTCACTGCCCCTCCAGCTGTAGCTCTCCTAAATATGCTGACTTGTTAGTACTCTAAGAGGGCCTATGAGAAAGATGGGGATAGATGTTTTAGTAAGGTCTGTTGTGATAGGACAAGAGGTTATTATTCTAAATTAAGGAAGGATAACTCAGCGTAGATATAAAGAAGATGTTTTTTACAATGAGGGTGGTAAAACACAGGTTGCCCAGAGAGGTGATTAATGCCCCATCCCTGGAAAAAAAAACAAGCTCAGGCTGTTTGGTGCTCTGAGCAACCTGATCTAGTTGATGTCCCTGCTCATTGCACGGGGGTTAAAATGGATGACCTTTAAAGGTCTCTTCCAACCCCCACCATTCTATGATTCAGTGATAGGCACTCACTCTTACAGACACAGCACTGTTGAGGTTGGAAGGCACCTCTTCAATTTGTCTAGTTCAACCCCCTGCTTAGAGCAGAGTCAGCCAGAGCTGGTTGCCCAGGACCGAGGTCAGGCAGGTTTTGTATATCTCTAAAGATGGAGACTCCAAAACCTCTCTTGGTAACCTCTTTGATTATTCATCACCCTTGCAGTAAAAAGATGTTTATTATCATTAAGTAGACTTTTTCAGAAGAGTCTGACTCTGTCTTCTTTACACTCTCCCATCTTGTATTTATATACGTATTATTAAGATCCCCCTCTGAACTGAAAAAACACACAGAAATATCATCACAGTGAGTGGTCACAGAAGCATCACCCAAGAATCAGAAAAGAGCTAAAGCTATGTGCTATGTAGTGTGCATGTGGCCAACCTGCTTCAAGAGTAGCTTAGCCAAAGTAGCATGGACACAAGCCAGGCTGTGCCACTTGAGCTATGGTCCAGGGGCTACTCCTTTGATCTCTTCACTTCTGCATGACAGGCACAAACCTCAGGTACACCACACTGTGTGTTGTTAGCTCATTCCCTGGCTCCTTGTTTCAGTGGTAGGACTACTTTTCTCTAAGTTTTACTGCTATAAAGAGGAGGCTCATAATGGAGGGGGTACAAAATAAGATTGGTCTAGGGGCTAGGGGTCAGTCCCTCGCTTTTAAACTAGCAGTATGGAAAAAGTGAATTTTCAGAAGGCCTGGTGTTTTTGCCCAAGATATCCTACTGTCTTGTCATTAGACACTGCAGAGCAGAGGCTGAGTAAAACCATTGTCTCTTTGATGAAGTGCTCTGAGAAGTGCTGTAATTGCTCTGCTGAAATTGGGAACTGACATTTCATGTTGCCTGAAGCCTTCTCAGGAGGAGGGTTCACTGTGTTGATCCCAGGGAGGTGGAGGCACCTCACATTTCCTTCTGGCTCTGCCTTCTTTCCACTCAGACAACCAAATACTGGATTTAAGCAGAATGAAGGTGCCCATTAGAGAAGCATATCAAGCAATGCAGCATTAACATGGAAGGAGTCCACAGACTCTGTACAGTCAGTGGAAAGGTGAAGGCATTGAATTTAAATAGCACATATCTCCACATGAAGGTCTCTAGGGGATTCCATTTTTCTCCACTAACACTCTAATGGTGCAATTCTGTTGAGTGCCCTGACCCACTCTCCCTTCCTCCTGCTCTCTTGACCTCAGAACAGTAACGTGGAAGGCTGGTTGTTGCAGCAGTGCCCCAGCTAAGCAGGAAGGATTTCACTGTAAACAACTGCAGCCCACTGAAGTATGTATATCAAACCTCACTGAAGCTGGCAAGAGTTTCTGCAATAAATTCCAGCTGCAGCCTCCCCTTCGTGGTTTTACAATGCTCAACTCATCAAATTTACAGGGTCAGTATATACAACCTGTTCTGTTTTCACAGGTAGCTGTGGAATTGCAGTGGGACGTCTGATAATGCTATTTTTTGTCCTGGATTTAATTATTGAGGGATAGATGGGGCAGAAAAAGGTAGGAGACAAAATGCAAAATAGTTTCCTGGCTCACAGAAAGGATCATGAGAATTTAAACAAAATGTCCTGAGCAGGATTTGCTAAACAACCCCTGGCTACAGGACTTCCTCTCCTGCAGCTGCTTTCAATAATAAAACATCAATGCCTATTGTTTTGTTCCTTACTTACAAACATTTCCAAATGGTTGATTTAATTATGCTGAATATAAAGCTGCCGTATCTCTGGCCACAATTACTTCTGACAACCACAGCAGTTGCAAGGCCCTAGTCTTACAGACCTCAAGAATTTAATCTGTCTGCAAAGAGCAGTTTGCACAGCCCCCAGGTTCTTCTTGCTGTGATGAAAACTGACTAAATGATGCTCACTTTGCAATACCTTTAATCCAAGATAATATTTTAAAAACCCTTCATAAATCCAAAGCATGGGAGCTCTTTTCTGCTACTTCATATAACAGAAAGAATGGCAGCTTGTTTGCTTTTACCTTTTAATTTCAGAACAAAACAAATCCCTCTACAACCGACTTAAGACCAAAAGAAAATAAAAATAGGAAGGGTTGTGGCTAAATCCTGAATTATTATCTTAAGCCAAATCAAACGAACACAATATAGACAGAAGAAGCAAGAAAAAGGGGATCTATAAAATTTCAAAGCAGTATGGAGCCACTTGTAAGCTAAGGTTTGACCTGTGTCATGATAATATAGTGCCAAAGTAACTCCAATAACATCAACAGAATTACTCTGGCTTTATGCCAACATGACTGGATTCATAAACTGGCACAGAATGCATTTGTACTGAAGCCACCACTGCAGCTGCCATACTCCTCATGTTTATAGATGTTCTAAAACTGTTCAGTGAGTGATAGTTATATCCAGGATATGGAGATAATAAAAGCTATTTGCCAAAATACGGTAGGCCAAATCTTAAACTAATGTAACTCTGCCAATTACTGACTGACATGATCTGTGCATCCAATTCTCTGTGCATTGCTGTATATCAGTTAGGACAAGACAGATCTGTAAAGTGATCTCATCTCCTTGCTGAAGTACTAAACAATTTAGTGAGAGCAGTCAAAATTAAATGCAAGGTCACCAAAGACTCAGACTTGGGACTGTTAATATCCCAGTGGAATCCTGTCCTCTGGCATGTGACTGAGGCTAGCCTAAGGTAAAGACCATGTTTTGCTCAGTGAACTTATGGGATTTTTTTTCACCTGAAGCGTCGCCTTGACAAAGAGGGTCCTTTCCCTTCTGGTGAGTGCCCTGTATCCCTCAGACAAAAAAACAACTGAATTCCAGTTCATAAAAGCCTCAATGTGTGAGGGATTTGGAACTTATGCAAAATTTATACATTTACTCTCTGCAGTAAAGAAGCCTTGGCCCTGGCTGCTATTGTAGAGAAGTGGTGGGGGGTGGAAGTGAAATGAGGTATCAAGGAAGATAAAGTGCAGGATAAAATGGAGGGGAGGGAACTGTGAGGAGTCAGAGTTCTGTTTTCTTCATCACAGTAGGAAGAAATAAATCCACTATGCGCATTTTTTAAAGATGCATAATGGACATGGTCTACCAGTAGTACGTCAGCTTTCAAAAATCTCTAGGCAGCCCAGAAAGAGTCAGAGTCTCCAGCTATTGCCTGAAAAATACTCAGTGTCTTCATCCGAGTATTTTTTGCAAAAAACATTCAAATGGGTAAGTTCCATATCATTTGTTAACTCTTTACTCTAGATAGTCCATTTTGGTCAGGTTCAACCAGCCATGGTCATTCATTCCATAACACGGACTCACTTTGGTGGCAGCTGCATCGTTGTCATGGTCCCAGTGTCACCTATTTGCCTCCTCGATTTCTAATGTAGCTAATCTCATAACCTGATTTCACATTTTACTTTTCCTCTAACACTTTTTCTTTTCTAACACTGTTTCACTGGACACCTGCGAACTCTGGAAAACTTTATAACTCTTCTATCCCAAACAGCTTCTGCCAAACATATGAAGAAATAGGGTTGGATGGCTGATTCCCACCACCCAGAGTGGATAAAGGCTGTCATAATTTAGGTGTGATATTCTCCAATTTAATGTTCTCATTGATACACTCCAGATATGCACTGCTCACTCACTCACCCCTTCCCCTCCCCCTGCAGCAGGATGAACAGGGGAATTGGAGGCACAAAAGATAAATATCATGAGTTGAGATAAGAACAATTTACTGGAAACAGCAATGAAATAAGAAAATTACAATAACAACAACAATAGTAATAATAGAGTGAGAAAACACAAATGATTCACATGTTATGCTCACCTCTGACAATACCAGAATGCTCTCTCTGCCAGGCTACCTGACTCAGAAGGGACCCCTTCCCCCATCCCCGGAAAATAACTGTGAGGTGGTATGGAATAACCTCCAGGTTCTTGCCATTTCCCTTCCTGGCTACTGCAAAAATTACCCCGTCCTGGCCGGAACCAGGGCACTACTGCACCACACACCTCTGCCAGGTGACAGTCTTTGCATGTGTGTGTGTCCATTAATGCACAAAGACACTTTAATATCTACATGCTGAGTTTTCTCATTCGTATAGGACAGTATGTTCCTGCTATAGAGAAGGGTCAAAATCTCTCAGCCACTTTAGCAGAATAAAAAGTAATTTTATGTTGGCGTAAAACCTAGAAAGTGTTTTCCATTCCTTTCTACCTAATTCAGTGATATTGGCACAACTTAGCCTAACAGACATAAAATAAGATCACAAACTAGTCCTCATAAACAGACAAATGTGATATGATCTGTAAAAAATATATTTATTGATGTATGAAGGTAAAAATTTAGAAGTCACCTTTCACTACAGCATCCTGAAGATTAAGTTTTTAAGTCAAATGAATTTTCTAAAACAGTTTTGATATATAAATCCATAAACAAAACAAGCTTCACAACAAGAAAGAGAAAAAAAATTAATAAGAGTTATTAGCAATTTATTTCTCATGAGTGAACTCACTGCCAGTTCTCCAGTCACTTTATATAAAGCAATATAAGGAGATGAGAAAAATACAGTCTGCTGTAGGAAATGCTTTCTGGAATAACTATGGTTTTAAAAGTCAAAATAAAGAACATTCTTCTGAAGCCAAAGGGAAATTTCAATGTCCCCCACAGGACTATAACTGATGACAAAGAATAGTAATTCTCCTTCTTGTGCAATCTGTCCTACTCAGTGTCCTTGGCCTAAGGAATGATATAGGATATAGGGCATCCAAAATTCAGTAACATAATGTTCTGAAACTATAAGAAAGGTTTGCAAAAGAAAATTTCATAATTTTTTCTCCACTTTTTTGTCTTTATTGGAATAAGAAAAGACAACAGAATAGTGGTCAACTGGTGACTAAAGTGGCCTGTAGCTTCTTGCATGGCAAAATCATTAGAGAAATTCAATGTCAAAACACTGCTCCATGCAGGATGTCATCAATCCAAGTTTCTAAGGAAAGGGAAAACCGTTGCTGCTTAGACAGATATTAAACCTGACTAGAATCTGAAATATATGTCCCATGTTAGAACAGTCATTCATGCTTTTCAGAAGAATTGTTTCCTACAGTAGCTCTTAGCGGAAACCAGAGCAATTGAAAATGTTTATAAAAAATGGATATGTTTGAAATCATGACCTATAAGAGCTTGATAAATCAAAAAAACTTTCAGAGTCCACTCAGGAGATGAAACTCCTGGTGAACTACACCAAGACATGAAAAAGGTATTTTTGTAATAATAGAATATAGAGGTTTCAGATCTGTGAGTGATATTAAGGGTTTTCATTTCTCCTGGAAGGACTCTGGGAAGAATGGATCTTGACCATGTTGCAGAAGGGTCTCCCATAAGCTGTTTGGTCCCACACTCATGCCTTGGGTAAATGCAACATGCCTATGCCTTTTTGCCCCTCACCGCACAAGTGATCTTCCATGGCAAGAATGACCTTGACAGGGTCAAGGTTGCATATGAGGCCACAGGCAACACTGAGCCAAGTAGCTGCAGAAACAACTCACGACGGAGACTGACCAATTCATAAGTGAAAAAGATGGAACAAAGGCACCTTTTTCATCCCTTCCTTTAATCTCTACTATAGAAAAACCTCAATTATCTCTTAGCAATAAAGATTCTGAGACACATGGTTTAATAGATTTGATTCCACTAGCACGGAGCATTAGTATTCATGTAAATTGGTGTTAACTATAAGATGTTCCATCTTTCAATATAATTCACATCTTGGGAGGCTCAAAAAAATATTTCATAGAAAGTAAGGGTGCTTTTATTTACAAACTCTAAGTTATACATTTGGAAAACTGAGAATTCTTAGAAGCATAGTTATTCTCCGGAACCAATAAAATCAGAATTATTTAGATCACATCATGCCAGTAGTGGCTCATAAACTTTTCTACAGGTCCCAATTTTATCCTAGAAACACAACAAGTGCTGCAGAAGCCAGAGGTGCCTTCTGCCTGGAGGTCTGGTTCTGATTGCAGAACATGCCTGAAATTTGGGTGAAACATGTAAGTGACACCATGACGACCCACAGGAGGGAGAGGAAGAATGTCTCTGGCCTCCTGAATCTCTACAATGACACTACTTTGAATAAATTTGGGATTGCTCTCTCTCCCTTCTCCCATCTGAAAAAACCCTCAAACAACTATGAAAGGGAGCCACACGTTAAATATCACAAAATACACTTACTGATATATCTATTAGTATACATGTATTATGTATGCTTTCAAAATTAAAAAAAATCTCATTTGTTTAAACTTCATCTTACTTATAGTAGCCTTTTATTTTTTCACACTACATGTTTTTTTCTGTTTCAAAAATATTTGCTACCTTCTACAAAAATGGGCTACTTCAATTCTATTTTATGGCATACTTTTTGTTCTTGTTTCTAGCTGTTCTATGTGACTTTTGATTGTATAGCATCCTCTGTATCTTGCTGTTCTATTCTTCCCGGGAATATAAATGCCAGCTTTATTAAATCTGCTGTGACACCAATCCTACACAGAAGTATTTGGGGCCCTAGTTGGATCTCATTGATGCCAAAGGGAAAATAATTGTCCTCTAAATGAATCGCTGTTGGTCAGGCAATGGGCTTGTCATGTCAATAAGGAGAAAGTTATTGCCCAGCTGTTAGATTTAGAATATTTATACAGGAAGAATTCCATCCATTTTCCAGATAACTTATTTCTCCCCCACTCCCATCTCCTGCTCTGTGCTCCTGCAGTTTGACACTTCTCATCACAAGTCCTTGTGTGCCTCTGAAGAGGGATAAACAGGTTGCCTACATGTGGTCAGATCCAAACCCTTGCAAAACAAACCAACCAGACAAATCTTGCTGTCTTGACAGGTTATAGGAAGACCAGGCCCACTCTGACTCAGTTTCAGCAGCCAAAAACCCCATCAACCCCTTTACTCTTGTGTCCTGCTTTCTGAGGACTTGGCTGATGTACAAATGTAAACTAGAGGCAGTTCTCCAAACTGCTCAACTATTTAAAATATAGGGTAAAATTTGAATGGGCATGCTTAGTTTCCCTTGTCATCCAATTACCTATCTGACACGTTGCATTTATGTCTATAAATGTCATTAGCGTATTTGCCTAGTGATTATTTAACCTATGAACACATTTACCATTGTTTCAGCTCACAGGACAACATGCCATGAGCATCTGCAGCCTAGTATGGACAGCTTATTACTGCAACCATTTTTTTTCTATGTATTAGTCTGTTTTTAATTCCACAACAAGACTTCATGTCTCATTCTGTGTTTCTCAGTTTACTGAAACTCCCATAAAAAACTTTTATTAAACTTTTACAGAAGAATAGAACTGTGTCCATTTTTTCTTCTTTCCATGCTAATTTGAAGATACTTTCAAAGAACACTAATACACTAGAGAAACATGATTTTTAGCAGCTGGCTGTATTCTAAATTTCATTTCACCACCCACACTACTCAGCTAAGTTTTTGTGTGCTGTACTTTTCCCAGATAGAAAGCAGATGTTGATGCAGGCAGATGATGATGCAGGAGGACCTGAGAGCATACATCAAATCGAGCTTACCTGTTGATCAGAGAAAGTTATTTTTCACTGCCTCCCAGGCTTAGTAGAATCCCCCCATAGAGCAGAGGTGAAATGAGAACTTCCTGGGCTCCAGCTCAGATACTTGATTAAAATTATTTCAACCATGCATATTTTTTTTTTTTGGAGAAATTTCCCATTTTCCTGCTGCAGAACATAGATAGACACTGCTATGAAGGAATTCTTTCCGAGCAGACTTAAGCACATAATTTTCCACATCCTGCTCCCTTTGACGCTTGCCTTGGGCCCCTCTGCTTGAACAGGCTGATGAACAAAGACACTGAATCAAAAGGAGGCAGCAGGGGACTGCAGAGAGTATGGGTTGACTTCCCAGCCTTATCCTTGTCTCCCTGACATGCAATATGCCAAGTGAAGGCTGGGAAATGAGTACAGAATCCATCTTGACATCACAAAATACGAGGCAGTGTTTAGGCCACTGTCTGAGACTGCTGCTTACCCAGAATTTTCTCCCCATTTCCTTTACTACCCTATCTGCCAGAAACCCTGTGCTGTTTCCTGAATCACAGCCCAGGCCACCTTTGTGGTAGATACAAGCACACTGATCTCTGCTGATGTGAGTTATAAAGTATTTGTTCTGACGCAGTTACACAACGGTAATACAATTGTACTGGAAATTGAATAACTGAATTAGCTGAGCTAGTACAGTTTTCCTTCCTTGGGCACAGCACCATGCCAAGACAAAAACCCAGTCCCTGGAGCATGGCCATTCACGTTTGCATGCAAAAGACTACTGAGATTGTAATTGTAAGCTTTTTTGTTTGCAGCTTACCACTGCTTTGCATGACAGGGACCCAGTCTGTGGCCCAGCATCCTAAGCGCCTTAAAAGTGCTGCTGTAACTATGCAACAACAAATGCTAGCAGGCCAAGTAAAATTAATTTTAAGCTCTGATTTTATACAGTGTTCTGCTACATCTATTTTAAACAGGATTAAAAAAACGGGATTAAAAAAAAGCCCAAATTCATACCATTCAACCAAAATCAGTTAAACAGTGCTCAACTCTCTTTGGAATACATAGGTAGGAGTCTGTGTAGACAGGGAGCAACAACCAAAAACTCTCCTACTACAGAAGAGAGCTCCCCATGTCAAGGGTGAACAGTGCCAATATTCCAAAAAGTACAGGCACTTCACCTCTGAAATCCTGCCGAGCCACTCACACGAAGCATGAACATAGTGAGGTTTTATCTTGACAAACTGACTGCATGACAGCCTCTTCACAGAAGCCTAAATTTCATATGAATACTAATGCTGGCATTGTGTTCGCTTTACAATGCAGAGTTCTCTCACTCCCACTATCAGCTCAACCACCATACAAATTTCCTTCATTACTGCTGTAGCCTCACATTCCAAAACTCTCCCTTGCAGGAAATTACATGCAGTTCAACACTGGCAACAAACAGGGTCTGACAAATATTCTGCTGCAATGGGATTTTGAAATCTGGATTTTGAACGTTTTCATCTCCAGATGACATCCGATCATAGGCTTTTTCACAGGAAGCTTTAAAAATGTGTGTCCCCTTTCCAAAGACACAAAAAGAATCACTGAAGACTGTGAAGCTTCGATTAATACTGGCTCCAAAAAGTTAAGGCAATTGGAGAAAGAAATATATATACACACCTTTTCAAAAGAATGAAGATAGGAAAAATCTTTCGAAAAGTATTTTGAAAGAGTAAGAAAATCTTCCTGTCTTCTCAATTACACAAATGAAAATCCAAGTGTTATAGTTGCTACTTCAAGTTGTACAGGTAGTATGAAAAGAAAATTATAATGAATCAATATGAGCCCTGTCTTTATCATGCAGTAATGAGAATTTATCCCACATAACCAAATCCAAACTCTAATGTAAGAAATAATCCTTCTTGTGGCAGATTATCTTTGTTGGTACTTCATGAATAACAAAAGCCCTTCTAGGGGGAACTGTTGTTTACCAAAGTGGGGAAGGAATGCAGATGGAATGTGCTGTGTTTTGCCAATCCCAGGCTGAGAAGAATTTCTTTTAGGGTCACAGGGCAAGTTTCAGCAGTTTTCAGACTGTAATATCCTGCAAAAATACTACAGTTTAGCAGAAGGGAGATCCTGACCCTCTGCTCTACTGTTCCTGCAATTCAGAAACAATTGCAGGTAAAAAAAAAAAAAAAAAAAAAAAATATCAAGTCTATGACAGAAGTAGGAATGATTTTCTATCTTTTAGGTTCTTTCTGCCATTACTTTGTGCCATTATACCTATAAAGCCTCGAGGTCACTTCATCAGGGAGTAAGCTGTGCCTGACCTGTCCTACAGGCACCAGTATTGCACCACACTTACCTTATGCCCACCTTTTTTGCTTCAGCTATTATCTGTGTGATTAACAACCAGTTTTCCACTTTCTGTTTCATCTGAACCTCATAACTGCAGTGTTCTACTTGTCCCTCTGCATCACACACATCTGTATCCAGGCCCTGGTGAGCAGAAAAAACATGAAAGTGCCAAATGGTAAAAGGCTCTGTTATAACTACCTGTCCCATGGTGGGTCTGGATTTCTTTCCTCTAACCACACCAAGTTTCACATGCATATTGGAACATGGTACTTGTGAACCTGTTACCTGTCTGCCCTTTTGGTTAAAATCAGCCAGTATTTTAAGAAATTACTGGGGAAAGGAGTGAATAAAAAAAGACAAGGTAGCACAGTTGCATGAGCCATGTCTCCTTTGGAAACCAGGATATGAAATCAGTAATTGGATTCTGTAATAATAGACTTTGTGGAAGTGTGTCTGAATTAACCCAAAGGATTAATATTTGTGAAAATAGGGAAGGAAAAAATCATGATCCCATTTATTTTTCCTTCCCAACTCTTCTCTCTTCACTGCAATTCATTTAATATTCAGGCAGGCATGTATTTTAATCTATGCTAATCCAGGAAATTCTATAGATGTTTTGGAGTTGCTGCAGATTTTCATCAAGGGAACTAAACTCAGAAGATATATAAATATATATTTTATCTGCCTATTTTGCTTGGTTTTCAGTTTTATGCCTAGGCCTTCAGTTCTTTACGAATACATTCCTGCATCAAGTCTCCACTTCAGAGGCATATTCCCAGAAGTCCCAGTTCCTTGAAATACAGTATTTTCTTTAAAAGACAAAAATGACTTTGTGATTCGACGCTTGAATACCTGAGGGATTTCTACTGAACTTACTGTGAGAATGTTGACAGAATCAGCAGGAGACAAATAGAAGCTTTACTCTTCTAAACAGGGTCATGGAAATGTCACTGTATTTATAACAGAATTTATAAATCCCCAAATCCCTCTGTTCATTGTTCTGCAAGAACTTGCTTAAGCAAAACTCAACAAAAACCACTTGTGCAGCAATTCTGTTAGACTATACCAACAACAGAGTTAAAAATGACTATGGAAGTAATAGTCTTTTTCCAGAATCCCTTGTTTTCCACCATACCAATTTATGCCTAAAGGAGAAGAAGAGTTACCATACCATGGCATATTGTTAACGTTACGTTAGAGATAATATGTGGCAAGGTCTGCAATAATTAGTCTCTGGATTTTGGTTGACATAATAGAAAAAATCACTAATTCTGAATACCTTCTATGTTTGACTTCTCAGCGGTAGAGAACCTAACAGTGAGACTATCACTGTGTGCCCATGCTCCACTTTACTAAAATGCTCTAGTCTCATCTTCATTTGGAGTGCACACAGACAGAAGGGGTAAAACAGCCACATCCAACTCTATTCATTCTTAAGTAAAAAAAAAAAGCAGAAGATGAAAGACTACAGAAAACTACCTGCTAAGGATGGTGAGAGATAATAGAACAGGAACAAGTGACTAAACAACTAAGATTAGATTAAGGTAGATTTGTACCTCATTCTGACTCATTTCTCCTTACAAAATAGGATAAATTACTTCAGACATGTTTAAAGTTATATGTGTGCACTCTCTGCTCTGCTGTGTCCTTTCCTCAATCTTTTTTAGGGAGAAAAAAGGCACAGAAATTGAAAAGAAATGTATGCAATTCCCCTCTTTCTCAGAAAAAGGCCACAGGACACAGCAAGATATGCAAGACCTTTACCATTTATTTTCAACTGATAACATGACAAAATTTGCATTTGACATCTATGAACACAACCAAACCCAGGGCACAGAGGGCAAAAATTCAGCTGCACACACACACACACACACACACACAAACACACGCACACACACTAAAAGAGGGGTAATATACAAAAGCCAGGAGTCCTACAGTTCTGAGGGCCATATTAAGGAAGGGTAACACGACATCTCTCCCATCCCTTTCTGGGTTGCATGTATAAAAATATCTCTAGCCCGCTTCTGTTCCTTTGATGCAAAGAAGCTTGCATCAGTGTAATTGAGGGTATGTCAACACAGTATTCAAAGGCATAATTTTGGATTTTATGGATATACCCAACTTTTAAAATAGTTGTGTACTCAAAGCAATGTTGCAATGGATCGACTCCAACATATATTTTCTGACAATGTTAATAGAAAACATAACTACTGGAATCTTGTCCAGACTGGGTTTCATTATAGAATCCATTCAACTTCATTTTCTTTCCAAACCCGGGATAAATGAGCCACAGAAACTTTTTAAAAGAATTGGATACAACTCCCTTTTTGGGCTATTCTGATCATAGTACTGTGACAATGTGCCTAGTGGCATTAGTATTGCAGCCAACAGCAGTAAATTACATGTACTTGGGACCATCCTGGCACTGAGGCCAAATGGGACATGATAGCCAATGGAGACAGAACAGCCACGCAAAAACTTCTTCCCCTCTGTACTGGATGGCTGCACCCATACTTCCACTGAGACAGTCCCCAGGCCTCCTTCTGATCAATGACCAGGATTTGTATATGAGTACAAGCATGCTCAAATTGTCCAGAGACAAAGCTAAAGGATTGGATCTCTGCTTGCTCATGTTACTTGACTCTTAGAATGTGTTTGGGGCTACTCTGGATCTCTCAAAGACATACAGGAACAGCTTAGGGGAGACCTCACTCCAGGGACAGTCTGTAACAGGCAGCAGAGGTATAACTGCACCAGGAGTGGCTTACAACAATCCCAGCTTCAGGTCCTCAAACTCTCCTCACATGTCAGGGTATGCCACACACCTTGTTTCATACTGTGCAAACAAAACTGCAGAGGGCTGCAACAGAGGTAGCCAGTTATTTCAGGCAATTCAAGCTAAGAAGGAGAAGAACCACAAAATAACAATTACTTCTTTGGACCTCAAAAGCATCACTTGAGAAGTCAGTGTACAAGATAAAGAGCTTGTCCTGAGTGATCTGGGCATGAGCCAGCTTGCCCCAAATTGCTCTGTAGAACCCTCCTATTAAGCACTACAGAAAAAACCTATGAGGTGCTACAGAGATTCAGAATAGCCAACTGATTCTTTCATTTCCTTTTCTATATTCATTGATTACATCTTGAGACTTCCTGTACTCACCCTAAAATATCTTCCTTGAAACCTTCATAGCAGGAACAATGTGAGCTTTGGTGTAGTGGTCCCTTCAAATACTTTACAGACCCTCCTGTACACTGGACATTTATAGAAGGGATGTGAGGTCCTTTGAACTGTCTGGTACTTTTGGTCAGTTTTAAAGCAGCCCTGAAATCCAGGCCTTCAGGTCTATTTATACCATAAACCTCTATATTTGCCCTAAAGCACTCCAGTTTGAAGCTACCATGCTTCCAACACACCCTGATTCATTTCTTGACTGTCTTATACTTCAATTTGTCCTACTCAGGTTGAAGGTTTGAGAATGGCAGGTCAGTAAGTGACTGAACCACAGACTCTGTCATATTCTTCACTTCTGACCCCCAGTAGCTTTCTTTGCTGTCCATACCCCTGAAGAGACCAGCTGGAAAAAGAGCCAAGAAATTCACACACTGCTTCCGAGGAGGCCCCTATTTTGCAGCTAAGAAGCATAAAATGTGGGCTGCTCTGCCGTGCATTATGAAGAGAGATACAGATGGTGTAAGACAGCTCACGTGGTTCAGAATAATTGAGAGGGAACTTCAGGATAGGTCTGACATATCAATGGAGGCATATTATACTTCCTTTGCAGATGGTGCACACCATGGTATATAGGTGTACCAGGTGTACCAGAAGCTCTTTACCCCACAAAAACAAAAGTTGTGTGCCTTCTAAATAAAAAAAACACCAACACTGACACACAGCTAAAATGAAGCAATCAATAATCTTGGCACTAGGTCTCTTCCTCGACTTCCACAAGGTGCCTGACTGATCAAAAATAAAAAGAAACATTGTCTCTTTCTTAAGTTATGGACACAAAATGATTTCAGTTTTCTGAGTACATGCAGAAAGGAGAATATTGTCTCCCTCCTTTTGAGTGACACTAGGAATACTTTATTTTAATTGACTAAAACCTGATGCTGCTACACTGCAATGAGGAGTTCTGACCATATGATACTTTTTTCCCTTTCCTAAGCTGTTTTTATTTTCTTGCTGCAAAATTCTTCTAGCTGCTAATTATTTCTGCATTTCAGATTTACACAGAAATATGTATAAACCAAAAGAAGAAAAAGGAAAATATATTCATGCAGCTGTTTCTGCCTATCACCTTTAATCTTTCATGCACTTTAAAATATGTGCTTCCCACAAAGGGAGAGAGAGATCTATTTTTGCTTTATGTGAATATAAAAGTAATTTGTTGCCATAGCAATATTTTTCCACCCAAATGCTCTGAACACCACAGTTGTTTCAGGTTTTGAGCAAACTGTAACTATCCCCAAAAAACATGTAAAGTGTTATGCTTCAATAACCTTTTCAGTTCCGTTACAATCATATCTGCCTGCTAGACATTATTAACAAAAAATAATTCAATAAAGATGTTTATGTCTATGCAAGCTTACTCACAGAGATCACTTTCAAAATCAGTTGCTCTTATCTTTTTTAATTCAATTTGCACTAAATTTCTGTAGAACACACTGAAAAAAACCCCCCATCTTTATCCAGTGGGCCAAATTCTGAAGCCCACAGGAACAGCGAGCAGATTTAGAGAAAGATGTTAATCCCCTACATGTTCTACTCTCTTAAATTCCCCTCCCTCCCCCTGGCATAGTGCTTTTAGTAGGGTTCTCAGAGATGTTAGCCCTGTTCATTTCCATAGCAACCCTCTCCTCAGAGTGGAACAATTTGTTAAAATTGTTGCGGTTCAGCCTTTGAAAGCATCAATACCACAAAGGCTGGTATGGGAAGCCTTCCATAGCTCGGGCTATGAAACACCATTAAAACACCATTTTTTTTCACCCTAATTTTGATTCTGTAGTGGGAGCAGCAACTTCCATGGCTCTGGGAGGACATTTCATGCAAGTTGGAACTATGGATTGGGATATGGAAAACACAGCACCTGGTTGAAGCTTATTACACATTCTTATTGCAGTATTACATAATATTTAAATGAAAGTAAAAAGGAAAACAAAGGGAACATATAATCTTCGAGATCTTAATAAAAAACCCAAATGCAGAACACATGCATTTGGCAGCTTTCCACTCTCTTCCACCTACACTGTAAGAGCAGTTTCTCAACATGGGGGATTTGTGTAAATTGAGGCCGACTGTCCCAGCCCACCGATGGTGCTCCCAGGCATGATGTCACATTAAACTCCATCAAAACCTCCACACTGGCCATTTGGTGCTCAAACTTCCAATGCAGTTCTCCTGAGGTGACCAAAGCTGAATCTCTGTGTGGTTCATTTCTAAAGAAGGCACTGTATGTGCGCATGTCTGTTTTTCACCGGTTCTAACTGGATGAGATTTGTGCATGTTTAACTGTCTACTACCTTGCACATGCTTTCACCATCCCTTGGCTGCTTGCTTGTCTGTTTTGCTGCACACTCTTGAGTCTGTCAACCCTTTGGGGATATTTATGAACTATCCCACAGGGCCCCAGACTGGTAAGCTTTTCTGCAAGACTACAATATAAACACTAAATAAACATGCTTGTTACAGCCCAGACATGCTAACACAGTATCCTATTTCTTAAATAATTTATCATATGTTTTCTTAATCCAGATGTAAATCATGATTTACTGTTGTATTTAAATTGTCACCATCTGTTTAACGTGGATATGAAATGCAAAACAGTCTTTTTTTCTACCCTCCCACAGCCAACCTGAAATGCAACATGCATTTTGTGCTTCTGAATCTGCTGCAGATAGCTGTGCTTCTGTGTAGTCATCTGCACTGATAGTGCCTGCACATGTGTTTTATGCAGTAGCACAGAGGGAAAGGAGGCAGCAGAAAACATTAATGTAATTGCAAGCCCAAGAAAAGTAATCAGGAATCTTCAAATAGATATTTGCAGTATATAAACTTCCATAAACATATTTTCATTAAGGTGAAGTTTCATGGTCAGCTTAAGACAGACTAAATCTACATACCATTGCAAAAACATGAGTATTCTTTCCTTCTCTTTTGTTGCAGTCTGAAAAGTTTCTGTCTACTCCCTTCCATGAGCATTAAAGCAAGACTGGGTAAGTGATCTAGCCAAAAGTATTTTTTGGCTTTTGAGTTTGGCCATGTTACCTTTAAATAAGGTCACCTTCCAGATCTAGCTTATCATGCAACCAGCCATGTAAACCACACTGCAGGAGTGAAATTACCCCTTTCAAGGGCATCACACATAGTTCAAATGGAGGTCAGTTAATCTCTGTTGTGAAAGAACATTCTTAACTGACTAGATTTCATGTTGATAATGTTCTCTAAGGGGTAATAAACAAAATATCAATCAGTACGTGTCAGGCAGTTTACTGCCAGAGGAAACAAACTACTCCAAACAATGTTTCTGCAAGACAGGAGCATATTTAAACCACTATTTTATAGATAAGGAAAGAAACTGAACCACACTGACTTTTATCCCTACCGTCAAAGACAAAACACATAAAGCAGGAGGGATCTCCTGACTCTGAAGACCTGAGCCTTAACTATGAGGCTACCTTTCTTAGCACGTGTACCTTTTTTTCGTGTGTGAGTACATACATCTACACAGATATTTATGTTATATAAAGAAATGTTCTAGAACCATGAAAAATTGATTTTGTTGTCAAAAACAAAATAAAACCTAGTTTTATAAACTCTACTAAGTTTGAGGAACAATAGCAAAAAATAACCAACTGTGCACAAAGGAATGTTGTACAACGTCATACAGAGTTGACTTAATTTTTAGTAGCAAAGTTGTTAATTGGTTTTTACACCTTTTATTAAGCAATAAAGACCCATTCCATATTTTACACTGCTGACTTTCAAATGTGTTGTGAGTTGCTTTTTTTTTTTTATTGTGAAATTCAAGTAATTCTGCTTTACCAAGAAACAACAGGTGATAATATTTTTGCAACAAGACATAGTGCTTATTATTATTATTTTATAGTTAAGTGCAACTAAATACCATTTGATAGGGGTTGAACATTAAATATTATAAAAACAATGGCAGATGAGTTCTGGTTGTGTTTGTATCAATGTCATAGTTTTAGAAACATCAGCTAACAATGAGCTTTATTGTACCAAATGAGACAGGTGATCAGGCACCGAACCATTTCCCTTCTGGCTTCCTACCTTCTCTCCACAGTCAGGCGGTTCAACGACTGGCAATGCTCCAACAGGCATGAAGATTCATATATGCAAATATGTATTAAATATTCAAACATTATGGATCAGTGTGTCCTGAAATATTCATGTTCTTACAACATAACAACATAGTTTCCTGATAATACCTAATGACATCTGACAGCTCATATTATAAACAGATTTCCTTCTGGAAGAAGAATTAGTGGGGAATACAAATAGAGGGATACAGGAAAGTAAAACAAGTACATTTACAGGAAGAAAACAAAAGCAAGGGCAAGTATAAAACTCCCCTGTGTTGATTATGCTGCAGAAACTCCTGATATATTGCAGCACATGATACAGAAGGTCTGTTTCCCCAAATCACACTGCAGAGGGTTTAGGGTACTCTGAGAAAGGAAAGACATGAACTTGGGAAGAGAGGTATGATGATGAATCGGCAAGTACACAGGCTTCCCAGTCAGACTCCTCTGGAAAAAAAGAATGAAGTGAGTTGTGAAGGTACTTGAGGGGCAGATACCCAACCCTGACAGACCTCTCCAACCCACGACTCATTTATCATGCCTTAGGTCAGGGCTTTATACTTTGTGGGGTCAGGGATTTGTTCCTCCTTTCACACAGTGAAACATCCATCAAAGTTGTGCAGTAAGCAGCTTCACCAGCTGGAAATAATGTGCCAGAGGAAGATTTTATTTAAACAGGCAAAATACTGGGAGGGTCACTCTCAGAGTTGCCTAAAGGCCCTTCATGCCACCCTGACAGCCAAAGCCAGGCATGCAGAATTAAGATCCCATGCAGAGGAGGGAGCTCGTTGCTGAACTGACATAAAAATCCTTGATTGCTGCCTGTGTCCTTGAGAAGTCCGACCAAGTGAAGCCATGGGCAGGGCAGTGTGGGGTTGGTCAGTCACTGGCCTGAGACACCTACATCAGAGAAGGAGCAAATTCTCCCTGACTGATGGCCCCCACTGCCCTGTGCTGGCTGGACACCTATGCCCGTCCTTCCTCCGCAGTTGGTTCTACCCTAAGAAAACCAATCATTTGCGGGCCTGGTTTATTCTGGTTTTCAGGAGACTGGTGGTGGCCCTGGGAGTTACAGTGCTGAAGGAGGGTGTGGGACTGATCTAAGTGGCATCCAAATCTCCCTGACAAGTGGGAGCCACTGCCCAGCCCGGCTCTATATTGTTCAGCACAGTATAAAGAAGGATGCAGGTCCCTGAGCTGTATATGAAAGAAAAGAATCTGGGGATATGTGGAATACTGCCATTAAAAAAAAAAAAGCCCTCAGATCAGATGCTTCTCATGAGCTAACAGAAATGGAAAATCATACATAGCTTTATCCAGCTCTGGCCTCTAATCACTGTTTCACCACTGACTTGCTGCACAAAGTTGTTCTGATTCATTGAATATCTACTTAGGTTTTGTTCCTTTCCCGGACAGAAATAACATGTTTTGCCCTCCTGTGAGGTCCTTCCTTCCTTCCTTCCTTCCTTCCTAGGAGCCAGTTTTTTGTCACCACCAGACTGCTGAGACTAATATTTAAGAGTGGCAATCTAGTTCTAAACATCTCAGTTCTTTTTTGAGTCAACTGCACCTTGGAGAGCCTCCAAAGTTGTCCCAGTCCAACAGTTAGCTAAGAGCAGGAGTTATCTCCTTTTGGATCTGGCCTGGTCTTTTTAAAGTTTTAAATCTTTGCTTTAAAGACCTGCAATTCTTTTCCCTCTTACATTGCTGTCCTCCACTGTGTTCTTTTTTTGTCTTCTCATGAGTAAACAAACCACTGTCAGTACCACAGCTTGCTTACAGATTTCCAAAAGCAGAACTTTTTGTTCAGTCTCCAAAGGTCTTTAAAAAGTGACTGCTCATTTATATGTCAACCCACCTAAAGCGTGAGGACAAATCCTCTGGGTACATGAGCAGAGCTCATTAAATTCACTGTATCCATGGCTCCAAGTCACCCAGAAGTCTGTTGTACATGGCTGTCCAACTCAGGAATTTGCAAATAAAAAAAATATGGTAAAAAAAAAATCTGTAAGGAAGTGCCATCACACAGGTTGCAAATACTTTACATTTCCTTCATATACATTATTTCACTTCAAAGGTGTCAGGAGTGGAAAGTCCTGCTATATTATAATGTGAAATTAAATGACATTTGTCTACTAACATGTAGTCTTTTTTTTTTGTTATGAAGACTGTCTCATCTGTGATTATGCTGACCCTTTGCTTCCTTTGGCTGTGCACTTCTGCCTTGTTTCTACAAGGCACCCAATTTACCACAAATTGGATGTTAAGGTAATTAATTATTAATATATTTGTAACCTGAAACACAATTTAAATGCAGTTCAAGCATGCAACTTGGATGGCTACAAAAACTATTTTCGGTAGTGTATTTGTACCTTATAGGAGTGACCAAAAAATTATAAGGGATCAGGACGTTGCTGACCCTTTACTTATCTGGGACTTGTTTCTACTGAAAGAAAGTGAAGGAAGACATCAGACATTTCAGAATAATAGTTACAAGAATTTTTTTAATTGGTTAAGAACTGAACTCAAAATTCAGTCAGGGTACTCCTATTAACTTCTATGTTCTAAGAATGTTGCTAAGAATGTCATAAAACAGTACTACAAATGCATGGTACACTTACAAAGTGTAAACAATAATACTTCTTATCACTGTTGATGCTAGAAGATAAAAGGAATTGAAAAAAGTGATAGGAGATGCTGAGCTTGGGAATCAAATGGCTCAAAAAACGTATCTGGACCTGTACTATAAACTGGAGTTATGCATGGATGTAGCATGTTATTTCGTCACATTAGCATTTAAGTAACTTAAGACATTACTTAACAAATAACAATGGATATGCCACTGTATTCCAGTTAATGTGTTTGTGTTAAGTTTTATCCAAAAGCCTCTGTAATGAGCTAAGAAACTAAAGTTAGTAGTGAATTTTCCAGCTTCTGTTAATGAAAGAGATGAGACAGTTATGAACCCTTGTCTTTCAAATAAATAAGATAATAAAACTTTCTCATGTAATATTTTCGATAACAGAAGGAAATCTAATTTTTTTTATATAACAATATTTTGTTTTAAATAAACCCATTTAATCTGGAATACGTTTGTGAGTTAGTATTCTAGTGATCTTAGTGATTGTCAGGGTTTCAAAAAGTCACGACAATAGCAAACATAATAACAGCAAATTCTGTGTCCTAAAATTACATAAGGGATTTTCAATCTTTGATTTCAAAGAAGTTGTGGAACTTCAGAAAGGCAGAAAATTTTTCATATTAATATCAATTCTAATAGATATTTGGAGAGTTATTGCCATAAATCCATTCATATTGTCAGGTGCCTAATAATGGATATCATCATATTTTATGCTACAGGATTAGTGGACCATAAAATTCGCTGATACTCTGATTGCTGACATGTTCATAGGATAAATGAAAGGTGACAGACATGCTAACATTTGCTAAAATGTTATGGTAAAAGTATTTATTTAGCTGTGTAAAGGATGATATTTAGTTGTTTATCAGTCGTTGTTTTTCCAAGTTTTACTCTTTTCAGCTGCAATCTTCCATACTTATTTTCTAATATGAGGTAGTATTCTTAAAAAAAACTTGTAAATTATTTTCTAGATGGAAATAAGTGCATGAAAAGCTGAAAAAGCCCTTTTATTCAATCTTCATCTGAACAGCACTCACACTGCAATGAAAACTGCTGAAAAATTGAAATTGTCAGAGACATCGTTCTGGAATGTAGACATGCCTTTCATTGGTCTGTTGAAAAATCAGATTCAAGATTAGAGTGCTTTAATAACATACATTATACACAGATAGTATATTATATTAAATGGGTAAAAGCAAAAATATTCAATTTTTTGTGGCACTCTACTTCTGTGAATATATTAAATAAGTGAATATTGATTAGATGATGTCTCAGGATTCCATTAGCTTTGAAGATGCAAGCCCCAAAAGGTGGATGGAATTTAATACTTACTTGAAGATTGCAAATAAGATCTGTAGAAGGCTGTATGAATGAAGTCAAGGCTCCAGAAAATACTTCTTGCATGATACATAAATACCCAGAGGTTTCTGCCGTGATGACAAATATGTAGCATGTAATGCTGCGCATTAATTCTGTGTCTATCTAAGAAATATCAACATGCGACTTTTTTTTCTTAGACTTAGTAGATAACACAGTATGGGAAAAATCCCATATTTCTCCAAAAAGCAATTGGGAATTAGGATGATTTGAGGTAAACTTTGCTTCTCTCATCTAAAACTTCCACATTTTGTGTCCTACAAGAGTTTGGGATGCATAGGCTCACTACACTCTGGCTGTCGTTGTGGAAAGCCACCTACATGGGCATGGAAAAAGATGGGAATGGTGAGGATGATGCAGGTGATTCAGTGATTGGTACAGTCAACATTAGAACTCTGGACTGCAGGATACACCAGAAAATGCATCGTCAAAGGCTTAGCAGTGTAGGAGAACCCTGTTCCATGGTGGTTGTTTGGGTTTTCAAGATAAAAACTGTGACATCTGTTTGCAGTATGGATGCACTGTTTCTAGGAGTGTAAATCATGGCACAGAGCTCTCTGTATGCAGAGCTTTGCAGAAAGCTCACCACGATGACTTCTGAGTCACTGAGCAAAAACACAATGCAAAGTCATGGCCACAAATGCCCTCAGTTAAAAGTTTAGAGATATTCTTGATGCTGTTTTGACATTCAAAATTTATCAAACTCCTCAGGCAGAGACCCTACCCAGAAGGGAGGTAGGATGTTGCTATCCTGCCTTGGTGTAAAGGCAGCCAAATACTATGGCCCTGGCTAGAGCATGCCAGTTTGTCTCGAAGTCAAAGAACAGACCCTGACACAATATAGCTAGCAGAAACTTAGGAATATTGGATTTCAGTGACCTTTGATGACTGCTGAAGCATCTTCCTTCCTAAGATAAGGACTTAGGAAGACCAGTATAACCATTCTTACTTATAGCCAGGTGTGGTAGCCTATTAGCTATGTCTGGTGTAAAAACTGGTTGGTCCCTCCTTGTGTAAATATAAAATACATTTCTTCAAGTATTATGCCGTGACAGAATAAGCCCCTTCCCCACACCATTGCACAGTTACCTCATACTCATTCAGCTCTTCACTGAGATCTCTAAACCCTTCTTGATGTTGTTTCCTTTTCAGGGTACATCTCTTGGTTCCATGTTGCTGATTGCTTTTTTTGTTCCCGTATGTTAGAGTTTGCCTTTGCATTTTTTTTTTAATATATTTTTAATGGTCCACTTTACAGATTTCTCCCATGACTTCCCTGTGCTTGTTATTATTTTTTCAACATTTAGGATAATCGGCTATTTTCTAATATTAAGAGGTTTCTTTCTAAATATTGTGATTAGTTTCGGATTTCTTTCTGATCACTACTTTCTGAAATCTGTCAGATAGTTTCCAGCTGTTGTTAATTAGGATTTTACAGTGCTCAGGGTACTCTTATTCCCATGGAAGCAAGGTGCCTATTTTTGCCTTCATCCCTCCTCAATATTTTTGAGGTTGTTTGTCATTTTCAAGCACATTTTCAGGAAAATAAATATCCTAAAGATAAATATGTTTCATAAAAGTAGATGGTTGTAAGAAAATATTGCTAGAGTTCAAATATCACTGTCAATAATTTCTGAATCCATTGGGTAGTTTCTGTAGTTAAAGATGACAGCATGTTTGCCATTTTGAAATATGCTGCAGCAAGAAATAATAGTCTGCTGATATACGCAGAGTAAACAGAAAATCTAAGTGTAGTACTGTTGAACAGTCAATTAACCAAGAGAGACAAAATTCCCTAGAAAACTAGGTTTTGTTAGCTCTCAGAAGTACTTGTTTAATCAGACTGTCATGTGATACTAAGGCAAATACCTTGCAAACCTCTGCCTCACATCCTTTATCAAACAAACTTGTAGTACAAAAGAAAATAAGACTAGTTCAACCGAACTGATTTAACATCTTGATATTCTTATCCAATCTGTTTCTGTAGATTCAATATTTTACCAGTTTTTCTGTTATTTGGCTTAGGCTGACTCCATGCTGAAAGACCTATCAGACAATGCACTATCTTTTATTGAACACTGACTTGACATTAACACTCTTTTGTCTTCACGAATTTCCTCAAAAATGTGAGATTCATTAAAAATTAACCTAATTTATTTGTTCTTTAATGTTCACACCTCAAAGGCATTCAGTTAAACATCCTTCTTCTTTACTATGGATGGGTTGGGAAGTGCTTCTTTGACTTCTTATGAAATTAGATATTTATTGAGTTCTTCTGCCTTTTCTACATCATTATTTAAACATCTCCTTGATTAAATGTCTTATTAATGAGACCAGTGTCAAAGTGCTTCCTGAATTATTCATGGTAGTTTGTGGTGATGAAATTGTGGAACATAGCAGAAGATGAATGACTTTGTGGTTAAGATATTCTCATACCATTAAGAGATCTAGGTTTTACTCCTACAGGCTTCTAACGTGACATTATCAAACTAAAACTCTTTTTGTGTCATATAACCACCTCCTTCTGGAGCTTCTAGTGAAAAATTTAAAACCTTGGCTGTTTTCCTCAGTCTGTTCTCTTTTCTGCCTTCATGAAAGTCTTAATTCAGTAAGATTTTCTATTCTCAGCTGTCAATCTTCCTCCTTCCTAAAGGCTATCAATCCACTGTCCCTTCATATCAAAAGACAAGGAAAGATAGCCTCAGACATGCCCCAAGATCTCATGGACCTTTGACCTTACTTTTTCTCCTTGCTTCTCTTCATGTCTCTGTTTATCAAACAGGTGGTATAGAACCATTACACTGAATTACCATTTATCACCTTTCATGTATGCAGGCCTGACCTCCCTGAGCTGTGGCCTCTACCCTTTCCTGCACTGAAACTTTTCTTACATGGTCTTTGTGATCTTGTGATCTTTGCCTGTGCTGTGGACATTTCCTACATCATAGTGTTTTTTTTTTTTTTTTTTTTTTTTTTTTTTTTTTTTTTTTTTTTTTTTTTTTTTTTTTTTTTTTTTTTTTTTTTTTTTTTTTTTTTTTTTTTTTTTTTTTTTTTTTTTTTTTTTTTTCAGCTACTATGGCTATCTTACATTGGAAACATTGATTTCTCAATTTTTCAACTTTTACCTGTAGTTTCTCTTGTTGACTTTTTTCTTTTTTTTTCCCCCAAAGAATTTGTTAGCTAAACAAATTGGGAACTTTCACGAGCTCAAACACAACAATTGTTATTTTATTCCTTTTCCCTGATAATCTTAATTGTACTCCTGTTACCTGATAATATTTGTATTTTTCTTGCATTGCAAATAATCTAGATGATCATTAAGTTTTCTATTACCAGCTTCATGCAAGGAGTAAAAAGGTGCGCTGATAATCCAGTAGGTCAGATTTAATGATTATTAGAACTAATGAGAATATGTCTGTGAGGAAGACTGGGCCCATTGTTAGCAGTGCTTGAGCATTGTCTCTGGATGAGTGGTTTTGAATGACAGAATAATGGGCTATCTTTATGTTCAGGTTCATAAAGATGCCCTTCCTCTCCTCCTATTTCTGGATATGATTACAACTAAGTGCATCCACAATCAGCTATTTCAGCCAGATGTTACTACTAAAGGTCATCAGCAAGTTTTTATTCTTCATGGCTCTAGAACGTACCTGGCCTTGAGTCCAAACAGGTCACTACTGCTATGTTTGAGATGTCCTGAATTTATGTTCTGTTTCTCTTATGTTCTATCCATTAGTGTTTTCCAGTTCTTTGATTTCAGGAAGGTTTCTGTCTCTGAAAAAACTCTATTCACCATTTGAACCACAAACTAGACACAGCTTATCTCTGCAGTGGCACATGAAGAATTTGTCTGTGAAAGTACACAAGAACTGGAGCCCAGCACTGTGTGTAGATCAAGCATGTGGAATACAAATGCCCTAGTGTAAGCACACTTCGCACTTTGTGTTTTTGCAACATGATCTACTCAGCACTCACTGCACAAAATCTTTTTCTACCCACCACTCCACTTTCCAAAAGGCTAATTTAATAGAGACAAGGAGATGATCTCAAGGAGGAATCCCAGGTTCTGAGAAGAGCTATCATGGATCAACTACAGCCAATGAGACTGACATAGTAAAAAAGCTGATATAGTAGATGACTTTTAAAAATGGAAGACTTATATAGGGACAGATCTAAAAATGACACTAGAATCCAAGCTGGGATATGCCTGGACTTGAAACACATCCACAGTTCATTAAAAACATCTATCCTATTTATTACTACCTGTAAGCACATATAGTATAAATACATAATCAGAGAATCACAGAATCAATTAGGTTGGAAAAGACCTCCGAGATCAAGTCCAACCTATGACCAAACACCACCTTGTCAACTAGACCATGGGCAGCCCAATCACCCTTTCTATGAAGAACTTCTTCCTAATGTTCAACCAACACCTTCCCTGGTGCAGCTTAAGACTGTGCCCTCTTGTCCTATTGCTAGTTGCCTGGAAGAAGAGACTGCCTCCCCCTAACTGCAGTCTCCCTCCCCAGAACCTTTTCCTCTCCAGCCTACAACCCCAGCTCCCTTAGCTGCTCCTCACAAGACTTGAGCTCCAGACCCTTCATCAACCTCATTGCCCTTCTCTGGAGGGATGTTGAGGCTCCAGCACCTCAGCATCTCCCACCAGCCCTTCTGTGTTAGTAAACAGTAGGTCAGATACAAATGTATTTAGGAATAACTTGCTGGGCTCTGGCCAATACATTTACTACTACAAGAAACAGCATAATTCTGGAGTGTGCTTAGTTTCAGTTAAGAGCAGAGATTATAAAGAGACTTTTCAAAATTAATTTTCTATCATCTCCTACTTCCACATCCCTTCTGATTAAATATGTTCAAAATGATAGGTAGAGAGAAAAAAAGACCCTCAATATACAATCCTACCTGTTTCCTGAGCAGACTCTGCAATTTTTACCATGATTATAGAATTATTTTTATAGACTGAGTAGGGTTTTTTATATAATTGGTTTCAGTGAGTGGTTACATCAGTCATTGCTGGAGTTTATGCCTTTGCTATAAAATCACTGACCAGGTTTTAAAAGCATATCTGCTAACATAGTGTGCAATGGCGGTAAGTGCCAAATTCTTCAGACATTAGCTATAGTCAGTCCTCCTCATTTTGACTGCTCCCTGGGAGGGGTTCCAGAGGTCTGGTATTTCTTGCTCAGTTAATATTAGGCTTAAAATGTTCTGATTTAAATATTCTGGGAACAATAAAGATCTGAAAGAAAAAATGAGGTATCAGTCATTATACCTCCACTAAGAAAAACCTGAGACAAAA
>NW_020956603.1:82978-85255 GCF_003031625.1 Empidonax traillii
AGTCAGTCCTCCTCATTTTGACTGCTCCCTGGGAGGGGTTCCAGAGGTCTGGTATTTCTTGCTCAGTTAATATTAGGCTTAAAATGTTCTGATTTAAATATTCTGGGAACAATAAAGATCTGAAAGAAAAAATGAGGTATCAGTCATTATACCTCCACTAAGAAAAACCTGAGACAAAACAGAAAAACAGAGAAGTCTGGGGAAGGGTGTAATGTGTAAGAGACATTCTGCCACTATCAACCCCCACTATTCATGTAAGATTGGTCTCTTTTTTCCTAATCACAGAAGGTAATTGAAATATTGCCTCAGTCATCAACTCTGGGCACTCTATTGTGCTCAGTGCAAATAAATTCATTTAAATATCCTAAAACAAAAAGTCATTTCCTTTAGCTGCTATAATTTTTCCAAAGGCAGTAATAAATAGGTTAGAGAGCATAATGGCCATTATTAGCAGATAATTATATTTCAGATCCCTATTTTCCTTACTTATGGTGCTCATCTACTATCGATCACGTGTGTTTCTCTTCTCAATGATTTTGAAGCTATCATTAAATACATAAATATGATGAAGAGCATGACAATGTAAAAACTAAGCTGCAAAACATAAAAATCATCTAGACTGTACGTGAGATTCCTCATACAACTCTCAGACACAGATGTTGAACAAAATTGATTATGGTAGTTCCCTCTAAATCTAAAACTCAAGATAAAAGGCAAGGCTGAGACTTGACAGTCAGAAACCATACTTTTATCCTCAAATACTAAGAGCAGCCCTCCCTATCCATCCTGAGATAGTAAAAGCTCTTTCCCTGTGCATTCTTAACATTCATGAAGTACATGTATATTTACAAAGTGTTTACAAAATAACCCACCAATAAAACATTATGTAAACAGAACATATGGAATAATGAATGAATATATTAGGACTCCCATTTAATTTAACCAATAAAGTATTACATACTTTTATGAGTTGCTCTCCTCACATTATCACATTGTTAGAATATTGATTTTGGAGGAAGATGGGATCTCCTCTGCGCTAGATCTGAACCACTGTTGAGTGCCATAGTTTTCCGGGTGTGTGACCAGTCTAAAAAAAATGTGATTCCCCCTAGATGCTTTCTTACACAAGTGCTTAAATTTACCCTTGCAGCTGTATTGCAGAGTGCTATAGTCTGGATGGTTATTGTCACAGTGGTATCCAAATGCCCTATTAGTTAATGTCTGCTATGTAAATGCATACTCCATTTAACCCGCTAAATGTGCTCTACGCTGTACTAAAGAAATGGCTTTGTATTCAACCTAAAATCCTTTTTCTAAGACATCTAAAGTCAAAGTCAATACTCCAGAACAGCTGTTGTCACTAATACCTCATTGACAACAACAACGTCAAGAAGAAAATGAGTTCCTATTTGTTCCAGCTTTTAAATGCCAGGCTTCCTCAATACCCTGGAATTATTTATTTGCTTTTGCTTCCCATATGACTGTCAATTACACATGCCTTGCAGATCCAAGGTGAAATATCTTTTGTCTCTGACATTTTTGGCTCCTCCTTCCTCAGGGAAACTCCTGGCCATACTCATGACAACCAAAAGTTTATTTAGACTGACTGTTCCTTATTCCATCCAGAATCTGCTTGCTGTAAACCATAATAAGATCTCATTGCAAACTACCAACGGTTGACTGGTCAGCACCAAATTGATATACACTTACCTGTGCTTGTCTGGTTTATCCTGTTCCAGAGGTGCACAGTCATCAACTTGTGAACCAGTGTAATAACTCTTATTTGGAATTGGGACAAGGCTTCACTAAGAGTTTCAGGGAAATTTCAGGAAAGTCTGATGCTTCACCTGGGGTCTCTGCTTCCACTACTGATAGCCAAAATGGGACAGCCCAGTTTTCTAGCTTATATCTGGAACAATTCTGTGAACTATTAAGCTGTTGCCAGTCCAGCCCCTCAGGAGGTACACCTTCTCATGTGCCGTGTGAAATGGAGAGTCTTGCTCTGAAGAAAGTACTCATTCATTATCTTCATTATCCTTTAGGCAGTGCTTTCTGTGTTGTAAAGTCATTACCCCTCTGCAAACAGACAGCACAGCAATCTGATCCCAAGACATAGCCTAGCTGCCAATTTTAAAGCACTCCAAACAATAACACAACATGGTATAATAAGCTTTCCTGGAATTTATTTTTAAAAATGTTCTTTGCTTTCAATAGATTTCTCTCTTGCAAAAAAAAAAAAAAAAAAAAAAAAAAAAAAAAAAAAAAAAAAAAAAAAAA
>NW_020956603.1:85860-96254 GCF_003031625.1 Empidonax traillii
CAACAAAAGAAAACTCAAAAGTGATCAAAGTGCTTACAATGTCAGCGAGAGTGAAAAGCCCAGATTAATTATTACTACTGTCAGGAGCAAGATATTATTGAACAGCAACCACAACTGCACTTTTTTAGCCTCTTGACTCATTCTTGAAATTGTGTCTCAAAGGAATGCAACAGAAAGCAAGTCTGAGTGTAGAGTGTGCAAACATAGAGTTCTGGAAACCGAATTCCAAGCTCCGTGCAGCCCCTGAAATCAATGTTATTGCACCAGAGTAACTGAGAGCAGAATGTACAATACGTTACACATTGGAAGTCCTGTCGTGAGTCAGGCAAATAAGAAATATATAGCACACACAAAATGTTGTGCAACTAGTTGGAACTAGTCATTTTATGTCATGAAATCTTCTGTGTTCAGCAAAGAACAAAGTTTAATTTTAAAATATTGCAGCTTTTATACAAGGCATCATTGCAACTGTGTAACTGTTTGTTAAAATATACTTTTATTTTATTGCAATCAGTTTACTTTTGTCATAGCAGGAGCTGGAAGCTTTAGGAAGGGCTGAACGGAAGTCAGAATTTCCATCCACTTTGGGACAAGAAATCAAAATATCAATGCCTACCAGGGAATAAAATACTCTGAAAAACACGGATGCAGAAACAATTGAGCATTTCATCTTTTCCCAGCTGAGTACAAAATCTCCGTGTTTCTGCAATGTTGTGCTGCCTGGTGGGGTTTGGAGGCTGAATGGCCTGTTGTGTCATCCTGTCCTTGGTGGGTACAGCGGCGGGCTCGGGCTGCATCTCCAACGCTGCATCGTAGCTGTGGGGATGACAGAGGGAGGAGTGCGGGCATTGTACATGAGCAGATAGAGTCTAATCCAGGAATTAACCACAGGATACAGGTGAGGCTAAAACTACAAACCAAATTGTAAAATACAGTATTTTTATGAAACCAGGTTTCTACTGAAAAGGATTAAAACAAAATATCTTGGCTCAAAGAAAAGACACAGAGCCAGTTTTTTCCCCTAGAAAATACGGCAGAACGTTTTTCCCACAAGAAAGTAATTCTGACTCAACGGAGCCAGGTGGCTGTCTTACTTTTTTGTCCAATGGTGCCCTGATGATATTAGAGGCTGCACAAGGCTAACTAGACAAGACAGCATATTTTTAGGCAAGTTAGGTATTCCACTTCCATTTCATGGACCCATCACTGATGCACCTTTAGGAGATATTTCTTCCTGTATTGCAGAGCTGTATACACCAAAAAACTAAACAGGCTCAGGCTAGGCTACCCCAGCTTGGTTTCACCAGCATCATCTACATTGTGTCTGGCCATGGTTTGAGACACAAGTCCCAGTAAGCAGTATGGATGAGATCTCCCTGTTTTGGGTGAGGAAAAATAACATGTGTGGGGGTCAGGCAGACCTCACCACTCCTTTTACCCTCTGGGTCCTGTCTGCCATCTATTCTGTGTGCTTGTATAGACATCACCCAATGGTAAGACAAACATGTTCCCATGTGGTAGTTAGAATGGACAGTGGGTATGGATGATAGGAATCTTTGTTTTTTACAGCATTGTTTTTTGTCCAAATCTGTCCACCAGTTCTATTCAGCAGGTAATTGCCTGACTGCTTGAGCAGGCACATGAGAAGGGGAGGAGCAGGCACTGATGAGTGTCAGGGAAAGAGTGAGATTGCAGTATTGCTTTAAAATATTTGTGAATCTATATCCTGAGGTTCAGATCCATATTAGCCATCCTAACTTTAGGTATTTGCCCAATGAGGTTTTTTGAGCTGTCATTGCTGGAACCCAATTCTGCCTGCCACGAGGAAAATCAGACACATCATGTGAGCACAGACCACAGTGCAGTGCCAGGCTACAGTGTTCTGTGTTTGGAGACTTTGCTAAGTCCCTGTGGTCATGCTAGAGCTAATAAAGAAGCCATTTCAGAGGTGACTTATGCAAGAACACTCTCTGTGGGAGAGCAGGAAGGTGGTCCAAAATGCCTGATGCCAGCACAAATGTTTTAACTCTAAAAATGTATTTCTCTTCTGATAGAAGTTTACCTTATTAATGCAGTCATTTCTCAGAACAATTTACAATTGAACCAGGTACCTGGAAATTAATAAAAAATGTTGAAGTTACAGAGCACAGAGCAGAGTGTGTATGTACTTACGAACTGAAAGGAGAAATTCCAGCTGAAAAATGCTTCACTAAACGCTAAACCTTCCTCTAGTGAAAATTAAAGGGTTGTTTAGAAATGCCTACCTTCTGCTTTTGCTATCAAAAGGTATATTAGATGTTGAAGTGCAAGTAAAATCCAGTGGGTCCAATTTTGTAGCTAATAAAAACTTGAGTAACTTGAGTTCATTAGAGCAATTTTGATTTTCAGCACCTGAGGATCTGCCTCCTAGTTTTAATTATTTTTTTAAGTGTTCCTCTCCTGTGACAGAAAGGGAGGAGAGGCAGAAAGAAATCAGTATGAAAGAGGAAAGATGTATGTCTCTAACACCTTGCAAAAACAAAGGTGACCATAGGTAAAATGGAAGCTTTAATCCAGACTAATATTAATAGATGTGGGACTATTTGTTTTTGTTTTGTTTTACTTAGGTGTTTATTTTAGTTTGTGTTTTCTTTAGTTACGTAAAAAGGATGAAAATACCCATCAGAACTTAATCTTGAACAGTTTGCTAAACAGGCACTTTTATCTGTACAGAAATAGCTGTTTTTGAGATAGGCTTATTGAGAAAATCACAAAAGGCTTATTTCTCACTAAGTGAGGCTCTTCCTTCAGCTATCATTATTGTAGCTTAGTGCCTTCCATTTAAAAAGTATATACAGCTCTCAGTAAATTGACCTGCACTTTAACATATGGGTCCTCCTTGGGATCAGATAAATGCAATAAACTGTGTATGAGCATGTCCCTGAGGGACAGGGAGAGCATAAGTGGTACTTATTACATGTGGTCCTTAATTTGTTCTGGTCCATTTATAATAAATTTCTATAGAGGAAATGAAGTCTTAATATCCGTATTTTGGTCATCAAGCACTTGCTAAATGATAATTTTGTGTTACTTTATCAGTAGTCAAGGACAATTTTCATATGATCAAATGACAGCTGCATTGACTGTATTTTGTCTCCTTCCTAGTATGGTTGTGCAAAACAGCTTTAGTACAGGGCACACTGATGAGCTGTTATTGAGAGTTTGGCATAGCTTGTACTAATTTAAATCAATGTTTTATTAATTGTTGGCTCTGTATGCAGAGCAAAAATGTGTCCTGTGTAAAAATCAAAACAGATGAGCTACCTTGGAAGTCATGGGGAAGTTAGTCCTCTCCTGAAAATTTTCCAAGGCTTACAATATCGAGAGATGCAGCTACTCCCTTGTCTGTCTCTGTCCTTGCCCCGACCAGGTGGTAGGCATCTCTCTGCAGAGTTGCCAGGCTGGAGATGCTTCTTCCTACCCAAGCCCAGCACGTGAGGAAAGAAAGGCAAGGAAGACTCAAGAAGAGCATAGAGGTGCTCCGGAGGCCACAGAACAGCTGCTCATGCCCCTTGGTACCCATAAAGATGCAATTGCTGAAACTGCTGAGTATAATTTACAGCAGGCAGGAAAATCTTCAGTGGGATTTTGTAGGCATGTGAGGCTTGTTTCAGGCATTTCCTAATGGTTGCTGCCTCTGATCTGCACCCACACTGGATTCGGCAAGGACACACGGGGAGGGGGCTGCGAGGACTAGAAAAGGAAGAAAATGGTTATTTTGAAAACAGCTTATTTCAAGGCTATAATATCTGTGCGATCATTTCGTCATTATGAGAAGACAATAAACCTTTTACTGAAACTAGAGTCCTAAAACTAATCACAGACAGTAAACAAAGGGCAGAGAGAAAGAGAGGATAAAAAAATAAAAAGAGCAAGTATCTACCTGTTACTACCATCTAGTGGTAAATAAAGAAATAAAGGCGGTTTTTGCAAAAACAGTCTGTGGGAGGGAGGAGGCTGGTGAATAGAATCAAGAAATCAGAGATTTGTTATCTGGCAGCCAATTGCTCCCCTCAGCTGCAAACACACACATTATCTGCGGCACCCACCCCCTTCTGTCATGAAAAGTAAGCACAAAGCCAGAGCCGTGAATAGAAAGGATCAGTTAGGGGAACAAATTTATCTTGACCTCAGAATTCACATCTTTGTTTGATATAAATATATGATTTAAGATCTTTCACCCACTGCCATCTTTGCATTCATACATGTACAACAGCTAGCAAAACAGGACTTGAGTCTTCTCAGTTAACTACAAGAAAATACGAGGTCATGTACATAAACAAAGTGTTGCTCCTCTCCTGAGTGTTGTGTGTGGTGGAGGCAGGGAGTTTAGTGGGATGGTCCCAGCCCCTGGCTGTCCGCATACTCCCTGCTGCCTGCCGAGGGCAGCGCTGCCACCCCGCCCATGGAATTCTCTCCCCTCCTGGCCCAATTGTCCTCTGGCCTTGCTGCTCTGGGGAGGGGAGCGTCGGTGCTTTGCTGGTACTCCTAGGCAGAGGCTAGATGCTTCCTCATGGGAGAGAACTGGGGCTCCACTGGTACCTGCACCTTCAAAGGACCTTCTTTGAAACTGCCGGTCTGCTGGGCAAACTTCTACCTCCCGGGAAAACAAGTTGTCTGAAATGCAGAGCTGAGAAATCATGTACTGTATTTAGGACAAGTACAGGAGCGGGAAATTAATAGCAGACTTTACAGCTGCCTTGTGCACCCTTTTGTCTCCGAGCTGTGTTCCCTTCAGCTCACAGATGAGCTACTTCTCAAGGTGATTCACATCTCCTCACAAGCCAGTGGCAAGGTCTTTCAGTTCTCCCAAACTGCCTGTGTCCCCATCAAAACCTGCTTCAGTGAAAACCCTAATGCTTTTTAGATGGTGGGAATCTCAATAGAAAATTCAGTAGTAGACTTTTGTCTTCAGATGTATAATGCAAAGGAATTTTACAAGTAGAGTATACAATAAAAGAACATTATAGGCGATTAATTTTTAAGACAATAATTAGTGAACAGGAATAATTATTTTTCATATGCTGGAAGACAGAAAAAATTGTCATTGTCCGCCAGTGACTTGGACTGAAGTTAGCTGCTGCTCTGCCATATTTCAGTAGGGTTCCTGATGCATATGTATGAATCTTTGCAGCTTCCTGCAACCTTCAGTAATTACTTCATCAAGGCATCAGCTTCAGTGTCAGATGTAATTGGACTCATGCATACCATACCTACAGCCACTGGTGTGTTATGTGTCCTCAGATTGCCTCTTCCTCCTACCTAAACCAGAACAGCTTTCATATATAGCTGACTGCAATAAATGCATCTATAAAACATAGCTTTTCTGCTAGACATCCCCAAGTGCAATCAAAAGTTTAGGCACCTAAGTTCAGAGCATATTGGCAGTTTGGGCAAAATTGGTTTCAACCTTAAATTCAATGCCTAAAACAAATAAGAGGAATCAAGTGCCAAAAGTACAACCCCTACCACACTAAGTGAAAAAACCAAACAAACAGGAAACAAACAATAAGAAACAACTCTGAAAGGCTTGCTTTGCTTTAAACTTACTGTTTCAAACTTAAAGTCGATGCCTAAAATAGGTCAAGCAACCACTATAAGTGCTTCTCTCCACTGACTGTAGCAGAAAGTGAGGGTGAGCAACTCCATCGTAAGATATAAAACTAAAGCTGCTGAAGTTCAGCCTCCGAATTAGGTGAGTGTGAGCTTTCACTTCTGATGGGACACTGAAAACAGGGAGAACTGGACAGAAGTTCCCTATTGACCACTTCCCAGCAAAGAAAGCAGCAGTGGCCCAAAAACACAGCACCACAGACAGGTTGGATCTTCTTTTACACTCAGATATGAGATCATTGGAAGGCTCATTAGTGGTTTGTCACCATCACTGAAAGAGGTTCTGGCCCTTCTGTCTGTAGCATCAAGCTAGCGGGACAAGCTCTGTCCCATGTCCCAGGTGGCACTCAGGCACTATTCTTTTGCAAAGCAGCTGTAGCAGTGACAATGATAAATAATTAAAGATCCATCTCCTTTACATCTCTTGGGCTGCATGTCCTACAGTCATTTATTAGTGATACTGTCTCACATTTATTCAAGTATCTATTGCTGAGAGATTTGAGAAAATAGAAAAATAATTATTCATCATCAGGATGCATTTGCATTTATAGAAACATTTGTTATATTTATAGAAGTGTTATCTACTTAAACACTCATGTAAGTGTGTATGATAAGAGATTCTGTGGTATTTATAGTTAAAGGAAATAAGGAACTTCAAATAAAAATGACATATTTGTCTGATAATAATTTAGTTCTGAGAGAAGTTGTTTTTGCCATTGCATTTATTTTGTTAATTTATTTATACATTTATTAATTTCAAGTCTTTATTTAGATATTCTTTTACTGTCTAGGTGGGTACATTTTTTATCATCTATTGTACTGGTAATTGTATGTTTTTCATCTCATGAAACACCTGAGTTTTGTTCCTCCTTCATGAGAGACCCACAAGGACCTTTTTTCTGACCAAAATGTGTAGATTTAATTTTCAACCTCCCCTATATGATTAAAGCAAAAGGTAATGAATAGTACTGAGATCACCTAATTATTCTGATTAGATAGTTGGCATCCTGATAACTCAGTTAAAAGGGACTTTTGCACTTTATTTGCTAAAATATTAATCCTGCATGTCAGGATTTAGTCCTATGAAGATAACATGTTTTTCTTCTTGTTTTCATGAGAATTAAAGTCAATAAGATTGTGTTATCTCACTGTTCTCTTCCTCTTCTCCTCCTTTGTCTCTTTTCAGCCAGTTTAGGCAGATGCCTCGAAGATTCCGAAGCCTTAAAAATTTGGAGATAATCAGGGTCTGAGTAGAGGACACTGACTTTATTGATTCTGAGTGAAAAGAACAGAGGACTTGATCATGACTTAGTTCCGGTTATCAGCATGGAGAAACTCTTTTTTTTGAGGTGAGTAGGTGTGTTGTGCCACTTGCAAGACAAATACTTGGCAAGCAAGATTTTTTTAGGTCCAGTGTTCATGTACCAACTTGCTTTCTTTTATGCTTAACTTCTGCTGTTATTTTATACACTTTTCCTGCTCTGACATAAGTCACAGAGAACTAACCTGCTACCAAGTCTGTAATCTTTTCTGCAAAGGACATGCTTTTGTTTTTTTACAGAACTGCATTCGTCCTTTCAGATGCTCTCCACGTATCCTAGGTTATTTTTATAATTTCTCTCTCATGATCGTCATTTTCTAATGTGAAAAGGTATTGAAGGTAAATATATACTGCAGATTTTCTGTTACTTTCCATGTACCAGGAGGATTTTTTTCTTGTACATAAATGCTTTATGTCACCTTAAGTTTTCTTCATGTTTATTTTAACTCCCTGTTTCTTTCTTGCTGTATAAAAATAGTTTATTATCCTCTTTTTTTGTAGCTGTTAGATACTCAAGAAGCGCAATGTTATGTGCAAACTGCATAGGTACTTCTCATTTATTCTTTGTAGTCTTACTGTGGTACAGCTTTCTGAAAACTTCTACCAAGCATGTGTAGAAAAAGGAGGTGGATAGAGTTGCACTAGCAAATTTGCTGCTTTTCTTTCTCTTGCTCTTAAAAAATAGTTACCTCATGCTATAGGATAATTGTTACTATGAGGTGATAAGTGCTACCTTAGCCGTAGATTGATGAGCTTCATGTGGCAATTACTCGGTGGAATTTCATTGCCTATGGTATGCAGGTCAGATTAGATGATTCTACTGGCATTAAAATTTATGAACCTATAAATTTCTGTTTCTCACTTATTCTTGTAACGCTTCCTAACATTTCCAGTGAGTAACTGCCTTCTCATCTATCAAATACCCAAAGCTGAGGTAAATTATCCTCCATGACCTTCAGTACTTTTCTACCATTTCTTGTCCTATTTTCCAGATGTTGCATCCCTAAAGCTCCAAGTTGGTTAGGAATTATAAGTGCCTAGGGATCCCAGGATGAGCATTTGATATACTACTTTAATGTGAAAAATCAGGTGGCTTGTCTTAGCCATAGGTTGCTTGCCTTGTAAAATCCTTTTTTAGCTAACTAGCTTACAGGAGTAAGGTATTTATAACTCATAGGAAACCTTTTTTTTTGGGGGGGGGGTATGTTTCGATACCTTATGTTAATAGAAACTTATACTGATGTGTGTAGGAATTTTTTTATGTTTGTTTTTAACTCAGCCTTTCTCTGTAGCCCCAGCCGTAAGCATTCTCCTGCCACCCAGGGTTCCTCTGACCATATATTTATACCCAAGCCTCAGTTCTGATGGAGCATAGCTGCATAGCCTCCTCCCAGACATCTCAGAAAAAGATGTGAGAAAGTCTATATGGAAATAAGAAAAACAAAATTACAGGCAAAAGTAGAATTGTTGAGATAAGATCGGAAAAACTTCGGGAGGCTGATCATGCTAGTCAGGGCTGCTAGTTGCAAAGCATCAGCTCACCAGGTAAAATGGGTGTGATAGGTGAAGACACCGGTTTTATTCCAAGCAAATTAAAATAAAAAGGGGGTACTAACAAAAAACTATTTCTGTATATTTACTAACTTCTAGGCGTACCGTGGAGTCTGTAAGGTGAAGGGTCCTGTCTGGACCTAACACCAGGGAATCTTTTGCGGCCAGGAACAGGGAACAAATTATAAATAAAAATGTATTTCTCTGTGCCATGTAGATACAAAGAGAGACCCTCCATCCCTTGCAGTGTGGGGATGATGCAAGACCCCCCTGTACGAGCCCAGGGGAGATAGGTGACAACCAGCCAGGGGGTAACACCCACCTCCAAAGCAGGAAAGTTGCCTTTTAAGGCAACAAACAGACAATGAATGAATATTCAACAACTGATATCGAAAGAGTACAAAAAGCCCGGTTTTCAAACAAGGTGTGTCTTGGGCGGGGCACTTGCCCCCCAGACCACCCAGCGCTGTTTGCTTTATTATCGCTTGTTTAATAAATTTATCAATTTTAATTGGAATTGAGTTGTCTAAATTCTTAAACTAACTTATAACAATGGGCAGTGCCATCAGGAGCAGAGGGACATGAATGACCCTGTGATAGAGGAGACCTTCTCTGTGGCACTGCAGAGGCCAGCACTGCCCCTTCCTGCTCATGTCTGCTGGGCTAGCCAAAGCTCCTCATCTTTAGGGGTGGGGAGCACATCTATGCTTAGCTTTACAGCTGGTTAAATACTGTCTACCTTCTTCCCTCTGTGTTCCTTTCAATAATTATTGTATACTTTGAAGTTGTTTTTTTCACCTTATTTGCATAATCCATTGTACCACGGTAAGGATGCTGGAACATATGAACTCAGAAGAGGATCAGTAAAAAGTTCCTTAAATACCAAGTTCAAAACTCCTAAGTATTTTGTAAAATTTACATTTTTTTTAAAATGTTAATTAGCATTTTTAAGTGTCCATTCTAATTTTCCTTTTTGTTGTGATCTTAATAAATTTTCCTGTCCCCACTTTCTTCTGCTTCTATTGTGTGTGTTGTATCACTCACTAAATTGAAACTGTTTATAATTATATGTCTTTTTTTTCTACAGGAATTACTGCAATGTCCTATAGTGAAAGCTTTAAGTTAGAAGCTGGTTTAACATATAGGTTTGCTACATGCTGATAGAGCGGTAGCTGACATCTTTAGGAAAACCTCTGTATAGTCACTGGAAAAGGTGTCTGGACTGCAAGGCTAGATCCTGGAAGATGATAGATGTGTTTTTAAGTTCGTGGCAAGCACAAGTCCAGCTTGCAGTTGCCCTAATTAGATAGCTGAAGATTCCCCAGAAGGGAGGATGGAGAGTATCTGCCGGCAAAACAAACCAATCAGAAATCATATAAGCACCCTTTGCAGCCTGCCCAACAGACGTAGGTGCTCCTAAAGAGCCCTTTATTATGGGCTAGAGGAAATTAAAGCTGTACAATGACAAAGAAAGACTGTATGAGAGGGCTGAAGGAGGGAGTTTTAGGTTCATTCTGAGTGGCACTCAAAAACACAGCTATAGCACTCAGGAGAGACCAAGCTATGGCTGCCATTAGTGTAACAGTCTGTAACTGGCTGTTGGCAGGAGAGCAACCTCAGGATCAGAACTGACTTATCAAAAGGAATTTTCTAATGAATGATCTGTATAGAAATTTCAAAGGGTGGAAACACACTGAGGGAAACAATGAAACGTAAGAGACAGATCCTAAAATAGACCTGTAAGTCAGAAAACAGTTTTTCTTTCAAATTTGCGGGAGACGAAATTGGAAAACACCTTCAGGACATATTTAATACATAATAGGATAAATCAGCTTTATTTAGTGAAAATCATATGGTGTCTGATGGATGA
>NW_020956603.1:96543-107085 GCF_003031625.1 Empidonax traillii
GGAAACACACTGAGGGAAACAATGAAACGTAAGAGACAGATCCTAAAATAGACCTGTAAGTCAGAAAACAGTTTTTCTTTCAAATTTGCGGGAGACGAAATTGGAAAACACCTTCAGGACATATTTAATACATAATAGGATAAATCAGCTTTATTTAGTGAAAATCATATGGTGTCTGATGGATGAGGGATGTAATAATCTACAAAGACAGACCTTCACAACCATCATCAGGAAGACAAGGCAGGCAAAGACAGCCAAGTTTTTCTCATAATACTGGGAGGAAAATTGCATCCAGAGAAATAAGACATATTTGTGTGGACACACGAGTTTTTAGTTTTTTATTAAGTTTCATTGTTGAATCAGATGCTCTATTGTTTGCTAATGAAAGATAATTTTTAGCAAACATTTTTATTATTACATATGTGTATTATTGCAGCATTTTTGCTAATGTTGAGAACTAAGAAGTCATGAAAGAATTTAAAATCTTACTATTTTAGAAATACTGGATTCTCTGTATTTGCTTTAAAGTTTTTAAAAACTTCTTCCTGTAAGCTCAAGTGCTAAGAACTTACCTCCCTCAAACTCTTATTTAATTGTCAAAGAGTTTAGAAACTTTAGGAAAACCACAAAATATCAGTGAGCCAAGTAAAAATGGCACAACTGACAACAGTGATCATCTCCTTAAACCATGTACAATGAAAGATCTCACTGTACATTTGAAGAGCAAAATACCCTGAAGGATTTTGGCTTTAAGTAAGTGGAACAACCAAATGGTTGAAGAAAGCAAGATATTTTCACAGTGTCTCAACTGTAGATTTCTGACAGACTCCTCCGGGGAGACTTTATCAAATAAAACACAGAAATCAGTTGTTTTGCAGTTTGCAGGAAGAGAGGTTACAGCAGACATCAGCTGAGAGATAAACCAAATAACTCTCACTCTGATAAACTTTGCTTTCCGGGCAAAACTAAATCCCTTTCAGAATCTAGTAAGTAGGAATACATTTGCCATCTACTCCAGAATAAGAGTAGAATTCTTAGATTATTGAAGCTAAGAGGAAGATTGTTGCAAGATTTTTTTTTAAAACCAACTAATTAGAAATTAGTGGGTTTTCTAATTAGTGGGTGTTCTAATAAGATTGTGTCTTATACTAGCTACGCATTTTATTAGTATATTCACATACTCTACTGCTGTCTGAGAAGAGGCAATAAATCCTATGTAAAAATACAGAAGTCTAGGTCGTAACCCAAAGAAACAGTGAGATTGAAAGAAAAAAAAAGATTAAAAACATTACCTGTTGCAGGGTTTTTTAAGCAAACAAAAATAATAGAATTTTTTCTATCTCAACACTTAAATCTATACCCAACTACAATATTCCTTCACTTGGAAAGCAAAAGGAATATGAACAGGTTTTGAGGATCACTTTCTTTGAACCAGTCAAATGAAAATACTGCCCCTTTTTGGAGGATGACATGGTATTTGCCTGACGAGCTAAAATGTTTCATTTTTGTCCCTCAGGGAACTTCTGTCCCAGCAGATTCCCTTGTATTTTTTTTTAAATTTTACTTTTTTTTTTTTTTTTTTTTTTTTTTTTTTTTTTTTTTTTTTTTTTTTTTTTTTTTTTTTTTTTTTTTTTTTTTTTTTTTTTTTTTTTTTTTTTTTTTTTTTTTTTTTTTTTAACAAGGTATCCAGGCTTTTACTCGTTGGTAAAAATAGAACAGATAAATCAAGGTTGCTGGAAAATAAAAAGAAAAGGAAAGGTGTAGGTAGAAAAATCAGATTTGTATACATAAGAAACTAATTTGTAGAAGAAATAAAACTCTGTTACTTTAGAACCTGATCATTTTAACACATTTTTTCATCTACTTTCTACAGAATTACAGGTTGTTGTTTTTTTTTGACAGGTACAAAAAAAAAGCCTTTAGGAAAAGCTTCTAAATGTTTATTCAGACTTTTTTTTTTTTCACATACAGTGTTGCTGGTTATTATATTCACCATCATCTGTCAAACATGATAATGAATCCCCACTCTCTTCCTATGCCTATGAAGGTAGGATCTTTTCCTACACTATACTAAGTCAGTAAACTACATTGTATAACATTCTTATTCATTGTATTTTTCTATCTGTGTTTTTAAAGCAAGTTAAAAAAAAAAAAAAAAAAAAGCAATAATAGAAATAATATCTGCCCCAAAGATGATCTGTGGAAGTTTTCTTTCTGAATAAAATCTGCTAGCTTTTAGTTACTACTGACTTCATAAAGATTTCTACACTATCTCTCCTAAGTTTATTTTTTTGTTTGGTTGGTTGATTTGGATTTCACCTCTCCCTTAAAAATATCCTTATAACAGAGAATTCCTCATGGGTCAAATCCCATTGTCAGAGATAAAGGGTGGGATATTCAACTGACTAAAATAAGAACAATTGCAAAGCATTGTTCATTGGTCTTCACCATAGCTCATTTTTAGATTTTACTTGTTGACCATATTGTTACTTCAGGGCCCCATAGTAATCTATGCCAGGAGTTAAAACTATATTTTTCCATCTATTCTTCATTCTGCTAAAAATTACTGGTCTTTCAATTGTAAACAAAGGGTGATTTATCATTGCGGCTAAAAGGAATGGAATTAGCACATAGTAAATTCAAGGTAATCTGTTTTTCCATTGCTAATTTTAGTTCAACAGCTAATGAAGGCAGGAGCCAGTACATTAGAGAATTATTGTGAGGTGACATTTTAATGAGAACATAACTTTTGGGGAACTGAAAAAGGATATACAGCCACAAACCTACCAAGATGTTGAAGGCTGGCCTGACTTTCTTTCATCTGAGGCAAATAACTGCCAGAATGGTTTTACTTAAATGTGCCTCAGGCTGGCTGTACTTGCTATGCATAAAGAGCAGGGCAGCTCAATTCATTAAACAGAAAGAAAGGGATGCCCTCATTCAGAGGCTACACAGCACTTCAAGTCTTCAAGTCTTCAGGCTAGGCCTCAAGTATGATGTTTCTTATGACCAATTTACTATAAATGGTTCATTAAGAATATTTCAGAACTATACCTTTGAGTGAAAAAAAAAAAAATCCCGTCTTCTTATGCATACATCCAGAAACAAGTGTAGATAGACACATCTTTCCTACTCATAAATGTGCTACACACATAAACTTATGTCCTTAATCCACTTGTCTTGTCTTATTCTGCAGGTGGAAATGCCTTCAGTTTGTGACAATAAGTACCACACTGCTTAAACAAAATGTCTATTTCTTTTTTCCTAGCCATTGATTTGGTAGTGTCCTTCTTCGTCTTGGGTTCTTGTGAAACTATTCTGCAATTCATACTATTTCTTTTTATAGTAACCTTTTCCTGCCAAAACTTTCCAGATTTCTGTAATTAATTTCTATTATAAAAGTACATGCACATGTCTGGGTGAATAGTAAAACAAAAGAGGGCTCAAAGAGAGGAGTTTTTGCTCCTCCAGAGCAAAATATGGGGCCGTGCCTAAGGAGAAGGTGTGCCTCTGCCCCTTGGGTGCCAGGGGGATATTGCTGTGAGCCTGGAGGGTTCAGTGCTGTTTGCTGTCCGGTTTCTCCAGCCAGTGGTGGGCTGAGTCAGCAATGCCCTGCCGGAACTGGAAAGCATCACCATGTCCATTCTAAACAAAGGGTAGAAATTTCCAATTCAAGGACTAAAAAGTAAGTTCCAAATATTGATCCAAACCTTAACCTTGCTATATTTATATGTGTGAGGTTTACTGGCTCGTGAAACTTGGAAACCTGCCCAGGCTGGCACAGGAATGCTGTCATGCCAACCTCCGTCCTGTGAGATCTCTTATGCTGATACATGGTAATCCAGGTTAATCCAGGGTGCCAGATGCTTCCCACCAACAGAAAAGCAGCAAACAGATGCTGTAGGGCCAAGGGCCTCTTTTCCTGACTACAGGCTAGAATAACTACCAGAGGTGTGAGACTGAGCAATCCAGCTCTGCATGATGCTTGTACTGCAAATACAACATGATTTCTTGTAACATCAGCTGCCCCAGCTCATAGATCCAGGAGGTCCCTTTCAACCCTATTCAAACATGCTTCTTACTGTTGTTTTTTTCAACAAGTGGATACTCTTCTTTGTTTTCAAGGAGATAAAGGTCCAGATACATTCCAAGAGGTCTATACTTTATTGACACGCAGCATTGCTCCAAAGAATGATACGCCCTTCCTCATGCCCAATTCTGATATAGCCAACCTTGGTGCAGGTGTGAGGTTGAAGCTACAAGCTCAAGCCTCAGACTGACTAGTTGTGCTTCAGAGGTGGTGGGCTTGAGATCTAGCTCAGTGACCTTGCATGTAATGGGGAGATTTCCTCTGAGTTTAGTGAAAAACATGTCCCTTTGAAGGATGTTTTCAATACTTGTAGAGTTTGAACAGCCATAGTTAGGCCAGGATCTCTGTGACAAATTGGACCTAAATTAGCAAGAACTTAAAAATGTCCGAATGAGAGCTAGAACAAACAAAAAGACTAACCTTTACTGATGAAAATTAAATTTAGGAAGACTTATTGACTCAAATGTATCTTATTTTAAACAGTGGTAATCTTAAAGTTTACAACTATAAGAAAGATGAACAAGTGCAAATGTCTCTGTGGAGATTATATTCAAATGTGATTAATTGAAGAAATGAGAACATTCTGTCCCTCAGTGGAACTGTGTGAGCTTTATAATATTTGCTCAAATTTTGGTAACATAACAAACTGAATGCAACTCACACTGCAGTCAGTGAGAAGCATTATTTTCAAAATCAAAAGGGCAATTATGAATGAAAAAAAGAATAAAATTACAGAGTGCCATTTTATTGTACTATCAAAATGGAATCAAAGAAGCAAAGTCAGAATTTAAAAGGCATCTGCATGGCTGTTATTTAGGTTGGCTGGTTATTTCCAAGAATGTCTGACAGAAACTGACTTCCAGAGTTGCTCTTGAAAAGGCTGAGGATGAAAAAGGGTGTGCTGCTCCACAGCTCTTCAGGCAAGAGAAACAATTTACATTTAAATTTTAATTAATAATGTGCCAGTATAACTGGAAAAATCTATTTGTAGTTTTGAAATTCCTTCTTGTTACTTTTTGGAATGTGTTGAGACTCAGCCATGAGATCCTTTAGGTGAAATTTTACACTCTGTAAGAAGCTACAGAACGAAATAAGTTTTGACTGTGAAAGCCAGTCTTTAACCATAGATAAACTAAGAAAAATCAAATCAGGAAAACTAGACAAGGTTGACCTTGTGGGATCCCCCCAATAAGCTTTATCAAGAAGGCTGGAAGGTGGAAAGACCTTCCCCGGTTCTTCGTTCGCGAAGAGACTGGCCATCATCACAGTTACTGTAATGAAAGGGTTTAAAAATGGAGCTAACATTTGGAATAAAGGAGAGGAATAAGATCGTAGATTTTTTGCAACAAACCTGCAACAACCTGAATGTTTATAATCTCTGGGTGAAATAAAGATCGGCTCCAACAGAAGATTGTAGCTGCACTCAGAAGTGTTTAACAACCTGTTAAACCCAGGATGCAAAAGATCCAGGAGACATAAAAACATGGTCCACAGAACAAATGCATTAAAAAATTCTCCAAACACACACATCCCTACATATGCAAATAAGTGGAAATGTGGAAAAAGCAGAACTAATAGAGATGTGGAAAAATAGAATTAACAAATGGCAATTCAAAGCCTGGGTTAAATTATATTTGGCTCCTAGCGAAAAGCAGTGAAGTGATGTTTTGCAAAGACATCATGATTTTTGGCTAAAAAAGTTGAGAAATAGTATCAAAAACAGCACTTCTCCTTAGTGTGTCTCATTGTTCAGTTTTCAAGGAAAATTTATTGAGCTTAAAATGTCTTTTGGCTTTCCTCTTTCCTGAGCAACATAATTCAGCAGCTACCCACTATAAGGAATCATGAAGTTCTTCACAGATTGCAGTGACATGCTGGCTATAATAAAAGTGAAGAACTTCGTGACAAAGGAACATTCAGGAATGATCAGAGAAACAAGGCAAGGAACAGCAACTAGCACTGTTGCTCTTTTCTCTTTGATCTGCATGCCTCTTACATGAACATGGCTAGTACTAATCTTGAATACTTTATATAGCAGCTCTGTTGCTCATGCAGACCAGATGTTGCTCTGACATGAAGGAAAGATGGAGCCTTGCCTTATTACTGCTCAGGTCATGGGAGATGCTAGAAGTTAGGGCCCAAAGGATGACCCTCTGAGACAGAAGGGATGCTCTGTGCCTGGGTGACAGTCATTTCAACAAGGGTCATGAATTTCAAAGTTGAAAATTCAAAGCTAAAAAGATATGCTGCAAGGAAGGATTCCTTACCTTCAGCTTTGTTCAATCTCCAGCTACTAATACTGTATTTTTACTCCATTTCTGCATGCTTCAGGCATCTGTCTAATGTTGGGAGGGGCTGTTTTAAGCCAAACCCCTATATCTGTTACTCAGAAAGTCTCATGTGCTGATTTAAGCACCTTGCTCTGTTCTCATTATCTAGAGGGAAAGTTAACTGAGTTCCAAGTCCATTTGTTCCTCATGAAAAAAAAAGAAAAATGAAGACTTTAAAAGAGAAGATGTTGCTACTTACATAATAGCTGCCATTTTGGGCTAAAGTAACTCTACAGAATTTTCCCAAACAAAATGTAATGTCATTTCATATCAGTACTTACATCTCCCTGTGGCTTGAGGGGAGATATAAAAGAACTTTGACTATTTGCTTCATTCTCAGCCTTTCAGCTGATGCATAGCACTGTAAAACTATCTGACAAGACAAGTTATCCTGTCACTCAGTTTATGGCAAAGATATGATAACTTTATACCCATGCAGAATTACATTTCTTACCTGAATACAAAGATGAAAAGGTGGCAGGAGGTAATGCAACCAAAGATATCAATAAAATCTCACTGACAGAATCACTCCGTGCAAGAAAATTTTCTGGAAAAAAGCTCTGTGGCAGAACCTGTATTAGTAACCAGAGAGGAATAGATCCGCAAAGACAAGGAATTAAGATTGTGGACCAGGTGTCTATCTGCATTTGAAGAGGCCTTTCCTGGCCTAGCTCTAACCTTTCTTCTTGAACTGAGCACCTAAGGGTGGCTGTTGTGCCTTAGGTGCTCCCCTAAAAGGTATCTGACAGGTTAGCTCCACTGGGAGTGGCACAGCTCACGCAGAGTGACTGAACTTCTCTCCATGATGTCAACCGAGGTACTACTACTGGGAACAGCTGGGAGACTTTCAAAACTGCACACCTGCCATGGACTAAAATGCTACTATTGATGCAGCCCACATAGTGTGACTTGAAAAAAGATTTATAATTCCATTGATTTGACTCATGGGACGTGGGTAAACTTTTAATTGTGTTTGCTCTGTTGGTGAGTGATTCGTTTTTGTGGTTCCCCCTTCCTCCATTTTTTTTTCTTTCCTTTAAAATTTTCTAGAATGAATAACTAAAGAAAGATAATTCTGTGAGATGAATTACTGTGCTATGAACAGGGAATTATTCTTCAGGCAAGAGATGTATTACTGTTTGCATATTTCCAGTGGAATGAGGAGAGATTTGTTTCACTGCATCTATTGATGATTGAGTGCTTTGGTTCAGAGAATCTCTTTGTGCAAAAATGGTGCCCAATGAACTGTGAGATGAGACTAGCTAAGGAATAAGTGCCTATATTTTCTAGTTCACCTTCTTTCCTTATTGTTTTGAAAACTGAGGATAGGGTACCAGAGCCTACAATTGCATACATGGCTTATCTTTACTGGGCCAACCTTCTGGCATATTTTTATAAAATCAGAAATGAATCTAAGATACTTTTCAAATTGAAAGAGTCAATGTTTGTTATACTGCTGTCCATTCTGATATTTTTGCCCATCACAATCATATAAACATAGATAGGATGGAAGGATCCAAACTGAAATTGCCATTGTAGAGGCAACAGATGGCTATGTGAACATTAAGTAAACACCCTTTTGCTGCTGACTGCAAAATGGAAGCCTTTCAATGACAGTGTATTCTGATCATCTCTCCAAGTCTGAAGACCAGCTGGAGACTAATTTCATTTTGGACAGGTTAATTTGAAAAGGTGAGACATCCCTCAGTATATGAGTCTGAACAAAAATAGCAACTCTTCAAGATCCAAATCATACATATTTTAAATATTTGAGATAGTAAAATATTGTTACCTAACTAAGGCTGCATAACCTTTATGTATTTGTTCACAAGTTCAGGTCTAGAGGCACTGACACTGGCTACCTTTAAGTTTCTTTTAAAGAAAGAATAATCACAAATCATGCTACTCTTACATGTTTCATCCAGATTGCTCCCGATGAACATTTCTTCTGTAAAGTCTGGACCAAGATTTGGAGGTGAGAGAGCAAATGTTGCTGCACAACAAAGCCTGGGGAATGGTGGGGTTTGGGACTCCTTCTGCTCCATGTAGGCTGGGTAGCTCTAAACAAAGGTTTGTAATCTGTATGGTCACTCAATTGCATTCATCAAAAAACTTCCCACTTCTTGAAAATCAAAATGCTACAAATTCCCAACCATCACCGCATACATATATAATTATAAAGTTAAATACATACTTGCATACACGTTTATGCCTCAGGTCATTTGTGGCTGCTGACAAAAACCATCTAATTTTAAAAAATCCTTTGGAATCCACCCCCAAAATGACAGCTATTTACTCTCTATCGTAAAAGCTACTGTCTGGATTGGGTCAATTTAACAGTCTCAACAAATAAGCAGAATGCATTTTAAACATGGATTGAGCAATACAGTCAGCCTTAAGGTGTCTTTACAGGTCATGAATGAGGCAGCATGCGTAAATAAGGAGCTGAAAGTTCACAGAATTCGAATATTGAAGTTGGAAAGAAGTTGTGGTATGATAGTAAAATACAGTTTTTGACTCAAGCTTTTCTGAAACAAAATACATGCATATGTTGTTTGAAAATGAAGTTGCTATGGTAATTTGTTATTTACCAGAGAGGCATAATTGAACAATTTTTTTTCCTAACTGGTTTATGAACAAGTCACACCTGTTCCTGAGTGGGTTTAAATTACCCTTCTTTTCTATGCCAAACTTTTCATGTTCAATTGCTTTGCTATTTCAGACTCCATACACTCCTTCCACTGATGACGGATGCCACTTCTCATTTGCAGAAGTCATTTTTTCTAGCTGACATCTTAAAAGATAAAATATTATTTTTTATTTAGAACCTCTGTCTATAAATCAACAAAATCTATCCATCAATCATGTCTTCATATATTTATAAAACCTATATATCCAGGTATATATATATGCACATCTGTATTTCACTGAAACTCCGGTAAGCACTGCTCTCTTTAAGATATCAGAGATTTAATATTGGTCAGTTTTTCCTCTGCTCATGCCAAAAGAATTCCCTGAAGAGATGAGAAATTGGATCCATCTGAGACAGTGTATACAAAGAAATTGTTTCCAACATTAATTGATTTTTAACTTTGCACACTTTACTAGTGTGCAGTAAGCCAGCTGCAGAAAAATACAGAGCAGTAGATGTCATACCTACTGGGAAGTTTCCTCTGCCATTTACTTCACGTGGAAATTTCAGTTTGGGTGGGTTTTTTCTGAGGGGGAAAGGGGGTGTGGGTTGTTAAGCTCGCACACAACAATAAGTTACAAAAATCAGCTTACTTTGTAAAATGTCTCTTAGTAAGTTATAAGTATCCATTATTATCCCATGACAAACCCTTGCCAGAAGGGAGCAATAAGATCAGCAAATCATGGGCATATTATGATTTGATCCTACTACAAATTCAATTGGATCAGAGCTTACCAGGTCCAAATGCCCATTTTTAATCTTATAGCAATGCCTCAGGCCAAAGAAATGGGTGTCATGGCAGGTGTACTCTGTGATGATAATGGAGACATTTAAAACTCAAAATATTCCTGATTTTTAGGACTGTAATGTCAGCTTTAAGAATTTTAATTAACACCTTCTGCATGAATTAAATATACTCCTTTCAAGCAACAAAGATTTTTTTTCCTCTTGAATTCTCTGAAAAGAGTTTTGCTTCAGGTCTTTTATCACTATCAAGAAATAATAGCAACCACCACATTAAAAAGAAATTAGCCGACAAAATGAAAGATTTGCTTGGCTGAGAACACGAGAGAATGCATACAGTTGTGGGGTAGCTCTTTCTTACTATTAATTATATTGCTGTATTCTTCGGAGAAGGAAACGAGATGTTTTTGCAAGATGATGGCGAATTGTAGGAGCTTTGGTGAGACTATGGTGAAGGGGTAGACAAATGCAGAACTGTTTCCAGAGACACTATGAGCAACTTCAATCTTACACGTTTAAATGCCAACTACATTCAAGGCAGATGTTGTATCTACGTGCACAGAAATTGGTACTGCTGACTGGCATTGTCCTGGATTTCTCATGAACTGATGGGTGACCAAGGTGTGGCTCCACTCCCGACCTGCTGGTCTGCCCTGCAGAGCCAACCATCATGTAGACCATCAGCG
>NW_020956603.1:107902-112021 GCF_003031625.1 Empidonax traillii
TTACACGTTTAAATGCCAACTACATTCAAGGCAGATGTTGTATCTACGTGCACAGAAATTGGTACTGCTGACTGGCATTGTCCTGGATTTCTCATGAACTGATGGGTGACCAAGGTGTGGCTCCACTCCCGACCTGCTGGTCTGCCCTGCAGAGCCAACCATCATGTAGACCATCAGCGTGTTACAGCAACGCTCCTCTTCCTGGTAAGGTGTGCTAGGGAGCAGTTTCTCTACAACTGTCCTGGGTTTTTTATTAGTGGATTAGAGAAATGTGTAAACAAAGCCCTTGCTTGTTTGAATGCCAAACTGTTGTTACACAGGGCACCTCACTGACAAGGCTATCAGCCTACAGAGGACATACCAGGTTTTGCAAGGAAAGGCAGTATCTCTAAACCATAAGAAGGATTCACTGATTGCCAAGAAAAAAGATACCATTTCCTTCTTTTTTGTCCCCAGCTCCACTGCCCCATCTTCCCTTACTCTTTCTTTCACAGATGCTACTTTCCTCTTTGGTCTGAATCCTCTTTTTACCTGCTTCTTTGCTTCTTAGTCCCAAAACATGGGAGGGTACACAATGTCTCCTTATTCATGGTATTTGAATCTCTTTGTCCCTAACTCCTGTGGAGCACAACCCTTCTCTTCCTACTCTTCCTGATCACTCTGGAACCATAGAAAATGGCTTTCTCAGCCCCTCCTTTTTTCTCTCCTCACTCCTGCTCTTCCTTCTTCCTCTATCTCATCCCAGAAATCTCACTTTTTGTGTACCCTTTATGGGACTTGGAAGGGATGTGACAGGAGCAAACAAGTCCAAAATTTGAGGCTACTCCTTGTACATGATACACATTTTGCTAATGACTTTCCCAAAATCCTCCTCCCTGCCCATAGCTGGAGAAGCCCCAGTATTTTGCCAGCATGACTTGGGGATGATTTGAGGGACTGGCTGTTAATGAGCATGTTGGCAGAATCAAAAAGCTGACAAAAAGCTTAACAATTCAGGACAAAACATTATTGATTAATCGTGTAGGTTACCTTGTATTACTTTATGTGTTCTACTGAATTCTACTGTGCAGTGCTTCTGTGTTGCAGAGGCATTACTTGTTACTAATAATAAAGGAAATAAAAAGAACCTGTTTGGGAGTTGTGATACAGTTTGCAGGATTCATATGGCTTTGGTACAAATCCCTTACACACTTCAGTGGAAGATTAAGATTTCTGCATCATGTGTCAGTGGAGAGACTCATGATGTCTACCTCTGTGGAGGATCAGGAGGAGTTAAGGCAGACAGTTTATTTGTAGCTCTGGAGAGTCTCTTACGGCTTATAACAATATGATCTTGATGACTAGACAGAAATTAAAAAAAAAAAAAATCCTTGCTTCCAGCCAGTGGCTGGAATTTGCAAATTGAAATGGATAGATTATCATCTCTCCTCATGGGCACAGAAAGCACTCAGTGGGAGGAGGACACTGGAGCAATAGTAAAGGCTTGTTATATTTCATGCAATTCTGGATGCTCCACTTAGTCACACCGAAACGCTTTCTTCATCAAAACAGCTCTCTCCAGACTTTAAAAGAAACAGTTTCCTCAGTCTTCCTCCATTTATTCTCTATTTTAAAACAGCTGTTCTCCTCAGATGCTTTTAGCTTCATACAAAACACTTCTGAACTTTTTACTCCCCCAGGACGTGTGCTTTGAGTGCCTGTCTTGTGGCCAATATCTCTTTCTACCCTAAATGCCCTTAACAGTGGGATTTGGGGAAGGTTTTGTCTAACGGCAGCCTTCTGGAAGCACCCAGAATCATCCAGGAGCTTTCAGGTACCTTTCCCTCTGTTAATCTATTTATATCCTGAAGACTGGACTTTGTACCTTTGTTTTGGATGTTACTCTTCAAGTTGACAAATATGAATGCTAAAATAACCTAAAATCTTGGAATTAAAAGAAATAAAAACTAGTCTGGCAAAGCAGATTCAAATACTCATGACTTTCAATACCTGCAAGAGCTATTGTCATCTTATCCTTTTCCTGTACAATACAGCCCCATACCACAGACTTGTCTTCTGATTGAGCTGGAATGTTTTTCAAAGATGTCCACACTTTATTTATTGACTTCAGGTGATGGCAAATCTAGCACATTACTTCATACATTATTCTCATAGTTCTATATTTACAATTCTGCTCATCCTTGGGTGCAAATAGTGACAATATAAGAAATGTCACTGTCAGAAATATTCTTCCCTTGCTACTGTTTACACACTGATGGAATCATTACACGAGGACTATGTTTCTGTATTTGAGCCCTTGCTTAGTTACTGACTACCTGAAAAAAACTGTGTAGGGCTATTTCTTCAAAGGAGTTTTCTGAGAGTGGAGAAGTGGGTTCCATCCCACCTCTGTAGTGGTACACATGTGTTAACTCAAAGCCTGAGGGCATTATCAAGCACAGCGCTCCTCATCGTGCCTGCTGAGCTGGCACTGGTGGCTGCTGAGGAAAACTGGTGGCTCAGACAGATGATGACCTCTCCTATCTCTGTCGCTGGTCCTCCACTTGCTCAGTTGCTAGTCAGCATGACTAATGCTTCGATTACACATCGGGATTTATCCTCACTCTGAACAGACAGCTGAGAATGTGAATTTTTCTCTTTAAAATCCTTTTTTTGATGGCATTTTACAGACAATAGACTGGAATTTATTTTTTCTGTCTGGATACTTACCATGTACACTTTGAGCAGTCTAAATCAAAATGTTAGCCACAGATGAAGACAACAAATTCTTCCTAGTTTTGCAGCAATTTGTCAGATGCCACTATGAATCCATCTTGTCCAATAATGCTTTTAACATTTGCTTTGGTCCTAGAGATACCAGCTTCCAGCAGAGACATAAAACAGACTTGACCATTTCATTTGGCCTATATAACATTCAGCCTGAAGCTTCATTTCCATGCTATCTTCAGAAGCCCTTTTTTAAACTGCTGCTCAGTGTTAATGGGCATTGATATACTGACTGTCTTTTACTGATGGAAGAAATCAGGATTTTAAAAAATGTATGATTAGTAAAAAATGGGAAATCTTATTTGGAGAAAAGTGTGTGGTTTATAACAAGTTATTATCCTGAGTCATTATGTAGCATACCTGGTGTAGTTAAAGGGCTTTCATTAGCGCAGAAGTCAGTCGCTTCTGATGTGAATGGGAGTTTTACTATTGACTCCAGTGGAGACAGGTTTTCAACCATCATTTAAAGGTTTTTATTACAGAAAGAGGTTTATTGAGTGATTTTACAGTCTTGAGGGAAAAAAATTCTGTCCAGTTTCCTGCCCTATTTTTACACCTATGGCTTGGAAGAGAGACCTGGGCAAAATCTATAAAAACCAAATTTCTTTTATAGACAATAGAAAATATACGAGGTTGAATTTATCTTGGTTGTGTTTGATCAGCTGTTTCTGTGACTCTGCATGCACTGCCTGTGCACAGTGAGTGCATGGCCAGCCTGCTGTAAATGAACTGCACCATCAGAAAATATAGAGGAGACTTTTTCTTGAAATAACACTATGCAGTGTCATATTGCAAAAATACACACAAACACACGTAGCTTTACAGGCAACACACAGTTACAGCAAAGTGTTTGATTTCTTCTGGCTAATTTTTTGACTAACATGAACACAGGGGGAACTGCCGCAGCCCGGGGGGAATAGGAAACGGACGCCACTGCTGTTAGGGTGCTCAGCTGGGATATTTATTAAGTGCTCAGCCGAAAACTCGGGGTAAAAAAGGGGCTGCGGCACAACGGGCTGTTGCCAGCTGCCGAGCCAAAATGGCATCGCCGGGTGAGGGACGAACGGGGGTTTATATAGGGTCGGTGGGAGAAGGGGCTAGAACATGGGCGGAGTTTGAGGATTGGCAGGGGGTACAACCAATAGGAAACCGTACAGAGAACGCGCCGATAGTAACAACCAATAACATAAAGAATCACCTCAGCTAGGCCCACCCATGCTGCAGCTCTGACCATCCAATCCTAGCTGAGGGATTTTAACCAATAGGATTACAGGGTTTCGTGAGGGGAATAAAATCTCATAATATAACAATACAATATATAAATATAACTCCTATAATAAACATTAAATATGT
>NW_020956603.1:112147-114216 GCF_003031625.1 Empidonax traillii
TGACCATCCAATCCTAGCTGAGGGATTTTAACCAATAGGATTACAGGGTTTCGTGAGGGGAATAAAATCTCATAATATAACAATACAATATATAAATATAACTCCTATAATAAACATTAAATATGTTAAATATTATTAAAAACCGTTCATAAATATTTAGATAAGTAAAATCCATGTTCCCAACAATGAATAAACATTTTCTTTTCAAAGTCCTTTTAATATTTGTCATAAGTCTCTTTCCAACGATGGAATTCTGCTCTTTTCGCGTCCTCTGCAGGGAACAAGTTTCAGGTCATAGGGTTGATGTATTGCTTGGATAAAAGAGACCACAAAAGGAATAGGGAGTAAAATATTCAGTGAAATTGTGGTGTGCAAAAAGAAGGAAGAGGGCAGATGGAGAAAAAAGTACAAAATGAGCACAGCAGAAGAAAGGCATTCAGAAAAGGAACTAATTAAATATTTAATGCCCATAAATAGCCAGTGGAACCTGTGCTGTGGAGGGCAGCATTATGCTAACTCTTGAATAAAGACACATCTGCAAAGAATTCACCAAAAGCCTGGGTATAATTCTTCTCTGTCATTAGATGACTTTTGAAATGACTGGTTTATGTCAGTCTTTGATGCAGCCACATGAAATGTAAAAAATGCCTTACAAGTGATAATATCTTGTGCCAACTATCCTGTTGTCTTTTCCCCTTGACACTGGGTTATGAAGTTTTCCATGATGACTGAGATATAACACAGACTAAATAAATGCATAAGATCAGTACTTTTTCTCCTCTATATGGATTTAAGTGATGCAGAATAACGTGCTGAATCCTCCAAGTACTTTCTAGCAGTTTTTGCTATAGGTGCTGGCACAATACAGTTATTGCTGGGCTGCCTGCTTACATGAAAACTAATTTTCTAGCTTTATATTTTTGACAGATTTCTGATGAACGTTTACATGAATTGCATTATTCACCTACATTCAATTCAAGTTTTTTGTGCATAATCTATATTTCCAGCTCTAGGGCACACACCCTGCTGGAATGGGGTGCAAAGTCCAGGTCTGAAAAATGAAGGGGAAAAAAGGACTTCAAGTGAAGAAGAATTTTTTTTTTTTTTTTTCATTTCAAGCTTTCAGGATCTCTGTAAATATGAAGAATGATACTAAGTTTTTATGATGATTTCTGTATTTTCACTCATAGAGGCAAATTTCCAGAGTCATAAACCAGTGCATCCAGGACAACTGATCTGAGCAAGGAAGAACTGAAGGTTTCTATAGCAGTGCCAGCACACTCACAACTTGTGCAGGTTGGCAGCAGGTGCCAGTCTCCAGGATGTGCTGGAAGGCGTGTGTGCATAAGAGGCCACAGAAAACCTGCCAGAAAAACAGAGCTGAGCAGGGAACCAAGGGGGCCAACAAACACACCTTCACGCCATTGCCCAGAGAGAACAGAGAGCTTCAGCGTTTTCTTTTGCCTCTTGCTATGCAGTAGTGCAGGTGCTCAGATAACCCCTGCCTGCTGTGCAGGCAGAGTTCATGGACTGCAGCCCATATGTCACCTCTAAAGAAACAAATGTTTTGGAAAATATGTGACTCTGTAAGCATGGTATTGTCAGATTTACCCTGCCAGATGATCCCATGGAATGCCAGCTGGAATAGCTCCTCTTGACCATAAGACATGAAGCAATGGCAGCCAGAGCCTCATAGTAGGCATTTAATTTTGCTTGGCTTCCTTTAGGATGGGAGAAACCTTCTTTTTTAAAAATTACTTAGTAAGATCATCTGAAATTATTTTCTTCTTGAGGAATTTCTCTGAGGACATTGTTTATAAGCTGCTGACCTTTAAATAGCCTTCTTGTTCCGTTACCATGGTTCTCAGTGTTTAAACTCCAGGTCACTTTCACTTTTAATTGTGCTTTATTATTCTCCATTGTTACCAAATGTTTCAGTCAATTTAACTAGAAGAGAGTCTTATACTTTTCCCTTAATGGATTGAATTTGGGTCATAACAAAATGAACAATTATCCTTGCCTATTTTATTAATCTTAATCTTGTTTCATTTATTTATAAGTTTTGGTGG
>NW_020956604.1:0-2079 GCF_003031625.1 Empidonax traillii
GCTGAGTGCAGGCTCCACACTGGTCAAGCAGAAGAGAAATAATTTTCTCCATGGCAGGAGGCAGGGGCTACAAATTTGTCAGATAACAAGTAGCCAGAGGCTGATACAAAAGACTAATTCTCTCAGTAAAACCCTTGGAGAATTTCCCAATATGACTCCAAGGCTGGCAAGCTGCTGGAGGAGACGGGAAGAAAATGCAGCGATCTCATGAGGACACTGCCTCTGGATTTCCTGATTGTGCTTTTCTTACACGGCACTTTTCATAATGCCCTCTAGCCAGAACCATTGAAATGAAACTTATTGATTGAAATTCTGATCCTATTGATTTTACACATGAGATTTGTGCAAATAAGAAAGAGAAGGAACTGCTCTATGACCGCGCCCATCTCCATTTACTCCCTGCTGAACACAAGAAGTGGGCTTGCTCGTCCATCTCAGTCCCCCTGAGCTTCCAGAAATAAATTACCCAAAATTCAAATATACAGCTCACAATTGTTTGGTAATTATTACCGGTCCTTGAGTACACTGACATTATTTATGAGTTACCTTTTGCTTTCTTTCGTCTGCTTTTCTCACACACCCTCTCTTCATCTCATTAATCGTGTCCTGTTTTTCCCTTTCATTTCAAAAGTGAGGAGGGAAAATGGGAAGAACACGTTCTGTGAGGAACATGGGATGGAAAACAGCACTGGGAGATGATGATGGTTTCCTGGAAGGAAAGTGCCTGGAAATTCATGCTTCAAATACACTAAATGCTATTAGAAACGGTATTTCTACCCCTAAAGAAAGGGTCTTGGATGTGGGAACTGCAGAACTCAGGACAGCAGGTCAGATGATCACAGAGGAGGCAGTGGAAAACAAACACAGTGTGATGACATGGTCACCCACAGCCACCAGCACAGGTGGCAGCTCCCTGCCTTCCCCGAGCCCACTGGGGCCGCCCCGCTGCAGCCCAGACCAACATTTCCTTCCCACAACACGGGGGTGTTCCTGTCAAACCTCCTGCAGCCATGTGCTGTTTGGCAGGGAGCTGGAGTGGGCTTAGGAGGCATCAGCAGCAGCCTCGGCGTCCACATCTACTTCCCAACAAGCAAACCTCCCTCTGCAGAGTTCTTGTTTACTGAAGTTTGTCCTTCCCAGAGATGAGACAGCGGTCCTTGATTTTCTTCATTTTAGTTTGATGCATTTTACCTTGCTGTGCTCAACACTTCATTCTTTCCTCTCTGGATCTTTTTATAGCCAGACTGTCACATATCAATCAATGTTATGGATTAAAGTTGAATATACTGTGACTTGTCTGGGCCTGTAGGAAAGCATTTTAAACAAAGCCCTATTTATTTTATTCTCCCCGTTGACATTTGTTTTCTTCTTTGTCCAACCTTGTGAAATGGCAAAATGGAAAATTGCAGGATTTTAACTCGCTAGAATTCCTAAATCACTGTTGGATATTGTGGAGTGGTTATGAGAAGAAGGCAGGTCATCTGGCGAGATCTGTGACTGCACTGCAACACAAAAAAAACCCATCTGTTAATTACACTGATGGAAAACATAATCCAACGTGGTAGTGAAACGTGATGCCTTGCGCCGAGCATGTAAATGATTCACGTTGCAAGTGCTGGTCAAAGTGACTGAGCCGTGAGGAGCTCCCGAAGGGATCCCACAGGTCAGGTCACGTCCCCTGCACTTGGGGGGCGGGTGACAGCACAGTGTGTGGGTGCAGGAGGACCCCGAGGGCACGTGGGGAGCCAGGGCCTGCGCAGGGCACGGCACAGGGGCTGGGCAGCTCTGGGATGTGGGAGCCCAGCAGCTCTGGGATGTGGGAGCCCAGCAGGTCTGGGATGTGGGAGCCTAGCAGCTCTGGGATGTGGGAGCCCAGCAGCTCTGGGATGGGGGAGCCCAGCAGCTCTGGGATGTGGGAGCCCAGCAGTTCTGGGATGGGGGAGCCCAGCAGCTCTGGGATGGGGGAGCCCAGCAGCTCTGGGCAATGGGGAGCCCAGCAGCTCTGGGATGGGGGAGCCTAGCAGCTCTGGGATGTGGGAGCCCAGCAGCTCTGGGATGTGGGAGCCTAGCAGCTCTGGG
>NW_020956604.1:7259-20458 GCF_003031625.1 Empidonax traillii
GGGGGCTTTCCACCCCGGCACTTTGATTTGGGGCTGGGGCGGGGAGGGGTTGGTTTGCTGTTGTTTGTGTGCAAAAGGTGGATCAGGGGAGATGTCGTTGCAGATGAACGCCAATAAATTATTTAATCTCTAGGAATTGCTTCTGCAGAAGTGTGCTGGAATGGCGGGCGATGGGTTTGGGCTGGAGGGAGAGGCTGTGGGTACCACAACAGCAGAGCACACACGCAGAGCCCATAGGCAGGAGGGCAGGCAGTGACCGTGCTGGCTTACACAATTAGTGTGCAATCACCCTTGTTTTCCCAAGAGCAGAGCTCTTGGTTTTTGAAGCAAATTGCGTCAAGATGTTTGCTGGACTATATTGGTATATCAAGGACTGAAATATACCCTGTTATACATACAAATATATATATATTTCATTAAACAGACTCAGAGTAAGGCACGCTACGCCTGCAGCTTTGTGCCTGACATGAAAATGCCGAGGAGGCTGCTATGGTGGAAGGGCTCATAGTGTTGGAAACTGGGAGGGCGTCCGTGAGTGTGGAAACTCCAGTGGAGTGTGCGGAGGCCGGGGTGGGGACAGCGGCGTTGCCATGAGCACGCAGCAGGCATCTGGAGAGAGCGGCGCGGCCGTGGGCACCGCGCAGGGCGGTGTGCGGGCAAATTAACATCGCTGGAAATTAATTTAAATATAATGGAGCCATTAGCATTTCACCTGGTCAGGCTCCATTAGACAGGCTTGCTGAGAACCTAATGAATTCTTAATAAAGATTAAATCGTATGTTCATTAGATTTTGATGAAAGAGACTGCTATTTTATTTTTTTAAGACTGTGTTATTGGTGTGCTTCTAGATAATAAATCTCATCCTCATGGATGGCTAAAGCAGCTTCACACTTGGATATTGCCTACAAAGAAGCACAGGAATCTGTAGAACAGATTAGAGAATGCTAAGACAAAGGAACAGAGAGCAGACATTATTACAGAGGACTAAGAAGAGGTTACACACTGTCCAGTTAATCCTTGAGATATTAGGTAGCGGGGGAAGAAGTGGCAAGTAGGAATTGCAGTAATCTGAGAGTGTAGCCAGAATGGGGATAAGGATTCATAAAATTCAGGATGTTTTAGTGAAATATTTGGAGGTACCTTTTCACTGCTGAGCGGGATTATCCAGCACAAATAGAGGTACTGGTGAATGGCAGAGGGGTGGAACTGGAGTCCAGCATGTACATCTCAGACAGTGGCAGCACGGGCTAGGAGGGGCACTTTTAGCACCCGTGGTTGTTCTGACACCCTTAACCCTTGTGCTTTGACTGTCCCCACCTTGGCTCATTAGTTTTGCTGTTGTTTTTTCACAACCAGTCCTGCAGTCCAGATACTTCTCCCATGCCTCAAAATGAAGGGTCAGGGCTGAGCTAGTCAGAGGAACAGTCCTGAAAGGCATGGTTGTGCCATGCAAGCCAATGAGACTTCAGAGTGTGCCACAGCATTCAGAATCAGGCTGTGACCAGATTCTGTTTTCACTCAGCTTAAACTAAAAACCAGCTGTAACCAAGCAAATCTGGGGCTTTCTTTGAAGATCCAAGCCAGAGGGGGAGAGTTACTGGATGAGACAAATTCATCTTCCACTCACACCACCCCACCTCAGCAAATTCACTGTGATGTGGGACTGCAGTGGATGTCAGCGTTTTATAGATCTTATATATCCAAATAAATGTTGAGTACATGCAGAATGTGGTACACACGATCTTCCTTTCTGGAATTCCTGGACTGTAGCATGGAATCGAGACTGATGTTATTCTAGGACACTTTTGTGGAGAATTATGACTCCAGTGAAAGTGCTTGTTCATCAGAGGCCCAGCCTAGAAGGACACCAAGCGTATCTGTCTCTCACTGCTTAGCAGGATACTTAAATGCAGGCAGCGGTTCAGTGGTGAGCAGGGTGCGCTGCTGGGGTGGGGAGCACCATCCGCTGCCATCAGCTGAGGCTGCCAGGGAATTGGGTGTTTATTGTTCTTAGGCAGAGGGGCTGACTTGGCTGGCCTGGCTCCAGAACCAGGGTCCTGCTGCCTACTCAGCAGCAGCCGTTCTGGATGGTGAGCAGGGCAATATCTCACCTTCCCAAACGAGGGGTTAGTGACAGTGTGTCGTTCCAGAGGTCACGGGGCTTCACCTGTCCACAGGAAAAGTCTTGGGGCTTGGGGTTGGTTCTGGATTTTGCCTCTGCAGAAGCAGCAGCTTCCATCCCCTGCTGAGCTGGGAGCAGAGAGCTGGGTCCAGCTCCCTTTCACAAGATGCTGGAGCTTGCAGCCCTGCATGTCCTCCAGAACAGCTGTCTCACTTCACCAGCAATGCTGGCAGTAACTCAGCTGATGGGCTTCTTTGCTGTGCCAGTTTTTGCAGAGTGTTTTTATGTTATGTATGAGAAGGATGGAGATATACAGTCAGGAGAGAAATACACTTGTGGTACAGTGCTTCTCTCGGAATAACTGCTGTCTTCTTCCCAACAGCCATCACTCCCAACAGCTGCCTGATACGTTGTTTTGACCTTTTTCAAAAAGCCCCTCGAAACAGCCCCAGGCCCTCCTTGCTCTCTGTGTAACTGAATTACTTATAATCTAATGAACTTCTTCAGTGAGAATCAGTCCCCGCCCACTGGTTTTACAGCCCATCTCGCCAGTTTGATGCCAAATGCCATTGAAATGGAACGATGTGTTGTGAACACCCACTTGAGTGCTCTTTGCTGCGTGTCTGTGTCTCAAAGCTGTAGTGATTTCACACTTGCAGCCCCTTCCCTTGGGGGGGCTGCTCTGCCTCTGTGACGTGTTCCTGTGGACAGGACTGCGAACGGTGTCTTGTGGGCTGTCCCACTGCCAGCTCTTCTGCCCTGGGGCCCTGGGTGCAGACCCCACTGGGCCCTGCTGCCTTGCTGCTGCCTGGGGACTTGTGACCACAGTGTGAGCTGGAAGCCCAGAGGCACGAACCTCAGCAGAGCAGCAGGTCAGGCAGAGCCACCCTGACTCGTCCCCTGCTCTGTTTTCCAGGATTTCTGTGACTTAAGGCCCAAAGTAGGGCAGCGACAGGCTGTGCCTGGGCCGCATCTGAACTGTTTCAATAAGCAGGGGAAGAGCTGCAGCTTTCCTGATGAAGCTGTGTCGTTCTCCCAAGACCTGCCCCAGTGCACTCTGCCCTGGGTGTGGATTTGGCACTGCAGGATGGCACACTGAGGCCATCCCAGCAGGGAGGCAGCTCGGGTGGGGCTGTTCTGGCAGTGCAGCCTGTATTTGGTAGCAAACTGCCTGCCAGGGCGGCTCTGGGGTGTCAGGATGGCAGCTGGGCAGTGCTTTGCCAGCCCTGAGGAAGGCAGGGTCTCCTGCCAGCGTGTCAGAGATCATTCCAGTGGAGGCTGCTGGAGGAGGGGGCTCCCCCCTCACTGCAACTTCTTTTCTCACCTCCTTCCCAGATGCTTTCTTGCATCCCTGGATGCTGTGGGTGCCACATTCCACACCCAGCAGTGGCACAGCACAGGGAGATTGCCTCTGAACTAGGCAGGAGTAAGAGCTGGGAACAGAGGAAAGTGAGGCTGTTTATTTTGCCTTGTAGTTGCAAAGGGCAATCATGTTTTCAGCATTTATTTCCTTCCTTTTGGATTATTAATTGTGCTTACAAGCTAGAACGTTAACAGCCAGAGTTCCTTATTTGTATTTAAAGTTCTTATTATTAGACTGAGAGAGATTTCAGAGAAAAGCAGTAACAATATTAGAAGGCAAGATGGAATACATTTTGGGGTTGCGTTTTTTTCTTTTTCCTTGACAGTTCTTAATTTGTTTCTTGTTTTAGGGACTCATAAAAGTAAAAATATCTTTCAGTGACAACAGTGAACTGCATAGCTTCTCCTCTTTCAACCCAGTTTTAAAACCTTAAAAGAAATTTTCCTGTCATATTCTGACATGACACATCTAGTCCTGTTGGAAATGTTTTAGCAATCTAATGAGATGAAAGCGGTTGTTTTAATGAGCTCAGAAGAAAGAGACAAATCTGCTGCACAAGTGTAACCAAGGATCTGTTTTGTTTTATGGCTTGGCTAACCCAGGAGTTGTAGGAGACATTAGATTGAGTCATGACAAATAAAAAAGGGTTGTAATTTTCCTCTTCAGTCTGTCCTTTCCTATTTGTCTGAGATGTAATTTCATATCTGATGTGAGTTCTCCAGGATGCTTACCTGGGGAATATGGGGAAGAATAATCAAAATGGTGGAAGAATGAAAAAGAGACGAATAATGGAGGTGGAGACACTTTGTTGGCTCTTCTGCTTGATCTGGTCAAGAGAAAGCGTGAAATGAAGAAATGCTTCACTGCTGGCCAAGGCAGGAGCAGGCTGCTGGTCACCTGGAGAGTAAGAGCCAGGCAGTCAGGAATGTCTCACAGCCTCATAATCAGCTATTTTATTTCAGCCCCTTTGCAGAGTTACAGCTTACCCCTGCAAGCATCGAGCTCACCTGGTTCCCCTTGAATCTGCAGGATACAAAATCACAAATGAGCGCTGGGGTTGGGAGATTTGCAGCCAGAGAGCCTGAGGCGAGTGCAGGGTCTCAGCCCTCGATTTTGCAGACTCCTGCTCAAGCTGTGAGGCAGGTAAAAAGCTTTCTGTGTGAGGCAGCAGCAGTTCACAGAAGGACCTGTCCTCTGCACTCTGAAGGCCGTGGTAACACCGTGAGTGCGAAACACAGGCCTTGGTGCTTTATTTGTGGTGGGAGTGTGAAGAGGAGCTCTGGCAGATGAGAATTGCCGAAAGCTGCGATTGGGGCGGTTTAAGAGTCTGGTCACTCTTCCGGGCGCAATTGCAGATCTCCCGAGATTTGTGGTTTTCTGCAGAGCCTGAAATTGCTTCTGTGGAGCCTGGGCTCGCAGGATGACGGGCTGAGCTCTGTCCTCAGGGATCTTGGCTTAGTTCCATTCTGGTTTTGAAAGAAAACTTCCCGCACTCCTCACTTCAGAGAAACGTTACAATTTTTAATGTCCCAGTTCTAGCCTGAGGGGTCAAGAACTGGGAGAAAAATAAAAACCATCCCAAGTGAAGGCAAGGAAATCAAATACATCTCAACTGCTTGATTATTTTTTAAGCCTGATTCTATTTTGCATTGGCAATATTGAAACCGGTAATCTCACTTATTTCAAATTATTTTGAAGGTTGCTGACCCCAGATCCTCTCTTAGAGCTGACTGGACTTTGGGCCAAGTTCTTCCTACATTGATGTCCATCAATATATAGGCTTTATGAGATGTGATGAATTTCAAATGTTTGTGTGGCACTTTGTGAGATCCTGGAAATTGCTCAGTTTCGTTCAAGAAACCAAAACCAGGAAACAAAAAGATCTGGGAAGTATTGGCACATTAAACCTGTGGTCATTTCTCTTGCTTTAAAGGTTTTTTTTCGTAGAGGGGAATACTAATGATTTGTGCCACAATTTCCCTAATGCTGAAGAAATGCTCTGCCTAATGTAAAAATCCCCCTAAACTGTTAATTGAATCATTCTCATTTTAGTTTTAAGACCATTCAGGCAAATGACAGATGCAGGGGAGGTTGGAGGATTACAGTCCTGATTATAAGATGCTCTTAGGAACCTGCCTAAAATCAGAAAATGCAAAAGGCTGAAAAATGCTATTGAGTAGCACAAAGCAAAGGAACTGATGGTTTTCTAGGGCTGAGCAAACTGGAGAAAAAAAGTATTTTAATCCAAAGCTCGATCATTGTGTGCTTGTTGTGGTAATAGAATAAAACTCTTGATGAAGGCATTTCCTAGCTTACCAATAAAAATGCTTAGCCTCCCCAGCCTTCACATTAATTGAGAAAGAACTGAGGAACACAACACAGATGGGAGCCCAGGAAACTGTAGTAAGCTGACATCATGCCTGTTTTCAAGCTGCTAATCAATAACATTTCTGACATTGAAAGAGAAGGATTGGCAGGGCTGAAATGGCTTTGTTTTTCTTTATTCTTGGGCATGTCCTGCTTTGCTTGGTCACTATAAATAATACTGGTTCCTCAGCACACCTTTAGTCGAGTCTGACATCCCTTCATTTAAAAGCAGGGAGCTGGAGTACACCAGCTTGAGAGAGAGAGAAGAGAGGGATGGGTATCAGGGGGTCCTCCCACAGGGAAATGAGTTTGGGACATGGCTGTTGGCAGCCCTCTTCTCCCCATCAGGCCATGCTGTGGGGTCTTGTGTCCTCAGGAGCCAAAGACAACTCATCATCTGTTCCGTTTGTTACAGGATAACTTGAGCAACAGGAATTCTGCTGGTTTAGGATCGTGGTGTTCCAGGAAAACTGGGAGCAGGTTTTGGCAGTAGCAGGATCCAGTGCTGGTAGGAAATACAGGGTTTGATAACAAGGAAAAGGTAGGAAATATAGGGTTTGATAACAAGGAAAAGGATTTTCTTGTCTTTGGCAGGTGACAGGCTCCTCTGCGTAGAAATGGTACCAGTTTCCATCAGGAGGCCACGAGGGATGTCTGCAGGAGCTGACTCAGTGAGTGGGGAGCGGCTCAGCAGGCTCTCACTGGTCCCAGAGAAAACATCCTTCTCAGAAAATTCATCAGCCCAGTGTTACACCTTGGCAGGGAGGCTGGGAATGGACATTTTGCCTCTGTGCATGTCCCTCCTCTGAAATATAACCCCCCCCAAGTGCTTAAAACAGCCTGAAAGGCAGAACAGTGACTCAACGTGCTCTGAGGCTCTCCAGCAACTTCAGCCTTGTATTAAATGCTCTCGTCTACAAGAGCATAATCAACAGCAACTTGTACACACCACAACAGTCTGGTACAAGTCTGGGAGCGTTTCTGCATCAGCTGGGAATCGTTACAGAAGGGGATGAGAACGGGATTGCATTCAGGAAAATATCACTTAAGTGACAAAAATGTATTCTGCCTCCCAGCAGAACGTGGTGATTTATCCTCGCCCGGTTAGAGCTGATTGGAGTTAGTAGCTCCAGTTTTAAGGCATTAACCAAAAGTGCATAGGAAAGGCTGGGTGCACAAAATGGATGCTAGGCAGAATAATCTGGGTAACAAATGAGGGGTTTTACAGCCAGGTTTCTGGAGCTGTGGCATGTGCTAGCTCACAGTGATATAGTGATGTTTCCTCACTGCCAGAACAGTGCTCCTTATTCATTACAGCCTGATTCTTTGCCGCCTTGGAAGCCTGGGTTTGCTGTAATCTGGCTCCTGCCTTTACAGCAAAGGTGGTGGAGTATTTTATGTCGATGTCTCTCAATGAAACAGTCCCATGTATGTATTTCTGGAGGAATTTTGTGTGGAACTGGGGCAGACCAACTCCACATCTCTCCAGAATTCGTGGTGAGATCTTCAGATTACTTCCAGGGCACCACAATGTGGATCTGCACGCCCTAATCTGAGGTTGCAATAGCTAAACCTGTGTGAATTTGTTCTCCTCTCCCCTGCTTCCCAGCTGGCATGGCAGGGCACGTGCTCCTCCATAGCATGGAGGTTTCTGCTCAGCTTCATCCACAGGAGGGACATACCATCCTCACAGTGAGTTTTCAGTGTAACACAATCAGCTTGGCTGCTGGAGTCGTGCAGAACTGAGTATTTGATATTTTGGGAACCTGTTCCTACTTTCTCACGGCCTCTTTGTGTCCACAGGCAGTGCAGAGGGTATTACAGCAGGGGTGGCTATGGCCTATCTGTAAATTCTGTCACTGTAATGTGTGTTTGCAGAGACTCCATCAGCTCATTTCATCAGTAACACTAGCACAAATCACTGGGATGAGAGAAAATTGCCGTGATGAACACACACCTCGGAACGTCATCACGCTGTTCGTTAATTGCCAGTCACCCTTCGGTGATTAATTATTTAGCCAAATTGCAAAAAATTTTCCACACGAATGAGAAGATGTTTATTTAATAAAGCAGAAAGCTCCTAGAAGCATGCCCTTGTTTTCCTCAATTTAGCTGTATAATAAATTTACACTCTCCTGATTTTGCAGCTCAGAAAAAAACCCCAGAGTGCTCTGTCAACTGGTTGATGTTGGTTTTTGTCCGACCAGTTCTTCAGCAGGAAACCTGATGCTGCTCAATGTGTGTGTTTAAGATGCTTAGATTGAGTGGTGGATATGTGAGCTGACGGTCATGGTTTGTTATCTGCATCTCCCCGTGTGCCCTGAGCCCTGTGACATGCTGGTAAGGAGGAACAGGGCAGTGCTGTGCCAAATCCCAGCCCGAGGCTTGGCACGTCTCCAGCATCGACTGATGGCATCGGGGTCACGTTAGGAAAGAGGAAGAGCCTCCAGGCCCCTCATCCTGGCTGCAGCCTTGTGCTTGGTGGGAGTTCTCCTGAAGTGTGCTGCTGGGATCAGCCAGGTCTCACCTGTGCAGTCAGGTGGGATGTGCAGGAGACAGGAGTGCCAGTGTTGGCACCGGAGGATCCACGGACTGACAGTGAATCCAGGTCTTGGTATGTTCTTGGGTGATATTGGTGTCTGTTCAGTGCCTGTCACCATAGCTAATCATTAAAAGCATTCAACAGCAACAACAACAAACATGGGAAGAGGATTGAAACACTAAGAGAGCCCATAAATGGTAAAGAATTAGTCGTTAGTAATTTTTGTATGGGTCAGTAAATAATTCAAAATTTAGGCTTTATTTATGTTTTTGTTTATAAACTGCTTCTTTTTACTGATCCCTGCAAGAAATCTGTTTATTTTAAATTCATATTTGGATGAACAAATTACAAAGTTTTTTCTACATGACAGAGCATGAAAATGGAGTTATTACACTGGTGCTTTTAGTTCTGATCAGTGAGATCAGATTGTACTACTTTTTCCATATATGATCAAACAAATAGGTGAGGCCTTCTGGCATAAACAGATGTTCAGGATTAAATTTAAATTCTGATTTTTTTTTTTCAGTATTTCTTTATAGGAATTTGAAATAGGTTTTTAGAGTTTCCAGTAAAAAGTAGGAAAAAAGTTCTTGCCACCCAGTTTTAGCATCGCCTTGTTTGTCTGACCTTTGTCCAAATATCATTCTGTTTCTTGCGCCTTTTGGAAAATAAAAGATCAGAGGAAAAAAAACCCCAGTTCTTGTGCTGTAGCTCTTTTCATGCCTCACACATTTCCTTTTTGCCTCAGGAGCTCTCAGGTACCAGCTCTCAAATTTATTTCAGTTACAGTTCCTCGCCACGTTCCTTGTGTCAGGACAAGAAAAAAAAAACGCTGTCTGGCTTTTGGAGGAGCAGGTTTAATTGTAGCATTTTATATGTATTTAATGACTTCCAGAAATGAGGTCGTGTGAAATCATCTGGAACTAAATCTTCCTGTTCCCCCCCCCCCGCTTGCTATTCACAGAGCAGAGTCTGAAATGTGGTGGCAAGCTTTGGGCCTCCTAAATCAAGGGGGAGAGCTGGAGAAGGGGATGCTGAGGGAGACCTTGCTGCTCCCTTCCACCACCCAAAGAGGGCTAAAAACAAGGTGAAACCAGGCTCTTCTTGGAGATGCACAGTGAAAGGATGAGAGGCAATAGATAAGCACTGCACGGAAATTAAGGCAGAATATAAGGAAAGAACGTTTCACAGGGATGTTGATGCAAAAGTGGAGCTGGATTCAGGGAAGGGGAGAATCATCACCCCTGAGGAATGGAAAAACTCAGACAGGACAAGGACCTGCACAACCTGGCCTACTTGAGACGGTAGCTCTGCTCCAGACAGGGACCTCCACCCCAAGTTATTCAATGATTCTATGATGAGAAGATCCAAATGAGTCTCCTTATTCAGCGTTCCTAACATGAGTGTTAAGTAAAGAACTACCTCTGGATGTGGAAAGCAGAGGGACAGCGTTGCACAGCGTTACCAGAGCTTCCCCTTAGAGTGCTTGAAAAGCCTGGCTGAGCTGGGACTGTTTGGTTACTGTTTCTAATTCCCCCACTCGGGTTTGTTTCTTTGCTTCTGAGTGTTGTTTCCTTGGATTTATTCCATGCAGGCTTCTGAAATCCTAAGCTGCAGTTTGATTAACGTCTCTCTTTGTTGCTGGTGTGGTTTTAAGTCACCCCTGCCTGTCCCTGCTGAGCTGTGGTGGTGGGGTGATGCTTGTAGGGTGATGTATGGCAGTGCAGTGAGCCGGACTCTGGCACTGATATGGGTTAACAAACTCAAAAACCCCCAAAAAACACAGAAAGAAATGGCCATCAAATGCTCCCTTAAGGCAGCAAAGCGCTGAAGGTTGAGGTGTGAGATTGTATTGAAAGATTCAGTCACTCCTGACTAGTTCTGTTTATCAGGTAAATCAAATTTTGGGGGGTAAATCAGTCACATTCAAAGACTATTGGACTGAAAAGCAGAAAAGTCTTTCTGTACCTTTAGGCATTTAAATGATGGGTGTTTTTTCCCAAACCAGTCTCATTTTCCCTATTAGTTCCTGTAAAAGAAATGCAAATCTTGCACTAGCTTGAAATTTCCATGTTGTGTTTAATAAATTTCCTGTGATCCACAACCCAGTGAAAAGGAAAGTGTAGCCATTTGTTGCTGGTTCAGTGTATTTAGACCATCTTTCATGCTTGTTGAGGTCAAGTCCATTTAATCTGGTTATGCTGTTTCAATCACATTTACATTTTTAATGCAAAGCTCAGGTTTGCTTCACACACTAGAATGATCTTCCTGGTTTTTGTAACAAGCTTCAGTTGTCCTGGGATTTGGAGACTTCTCTCTTTGTTTTCAGGCCTGCATAGAAAGCCTGTCTTTGCTGTGGTTGGCCTGACCATGGTGCCTGGGGTGGTTTGCACCAGTGACCTTCTGCCTTCAGCTGTATTCCTGCACTATCTCCCAGGAACAGCAAATAAAGCCCTAAATACTTGCTCTGTTGGCAACATCACTTACAAATACACGGGAGAGAAATGGCCAGCCTGGCAGAGGTTTGGCACCACCAGGCAAGACAAGAACTTACTGTAGGTTGTGAGAAAGAGGCACAGAGAGTCAGAGCTCCGTGTTTAAAGCAGGAGTCAAGTGAGGAATCACAATCAAGTTCAGGCTCTGGATAACAAAACAAGGTGGTTTGCTGAGCAGTCACCCAGGGGGACTGACAACAGCTGGACACAGCAGTGCACAGACTGGACTCTGACACCCGTGTGTGAACCTTGCTCAAAGCAGGTGCCAAGAATGAGTGGATCAGAGCGGTCAGAGCTGCTGAGAAGGGCAGATGCTGGCAGGAGAAATGGCAACACCCCGTTCACAGCGTAGGGTGCGGGTGGCAGGATGTGACCAGGAGAGAATGCCAGCAAGAGAGATCCTAGCAAGGCTGCTCTTCATGGTAAGACTTGAAGACTTTCCTAAATGAGGCTGCAGAAGCAGGACCCAAAACTCTACAAGATAAAAGACATAATGAGACCACGTGCTTTTCCTTTCTTAAAATACATCCTTCGATAGCCAACACCAAAACACCGAGGAAAAGGGAGAGAAACTGTTTCAGTTCAACTTCAGTGACAAGCAATACTTCTCTAATCTGACTTATTCTATCCCAGGAGACCTCCTCAATACATATTCTCACGAGTAGTGGTCCTTACTGTGAGCGGAGAGACACTGAACCATTTGCCCAAAGTCCCTGCAGTTTGGATCCAACAGCAGCGTGATGAGTGTAAAAATAAATGCAAACGTACATAGGAACAGAGGCAGAGCTTATATCCAATTGCTAAGTCACACTTAATTATTAATGACTGAAGTGCTGTAGCCTTTCACTTAGTGGCAAAACACAGCCTGAATATTTCTCAGGTTATGTTCAGATTGACAGAGCCTCAGTGCCAAAGACAGTGTCAGCTCTTCAGTGATGGATCAAGTGCCGTGTAGGAGAGCAAGAAAGGTGAATATTCAAATGAGAATCTTGGTTTCCTCTGATAACAAGCCAGGAATTCCACATTCAAGAACTGATTGACAGAAGTTGCCCTTGTCATAGACAAAATGGTAAACAGCTTCAGAATAATGAATTACAAGCAGAAATTATACTGGTGAGTGATGGAGTAAACCATGGAGAGGTCATTTTGTCCAGCTCTGTTCTAACAGAACTCTTTTTGATCACATGTTCTGCAGTGTTCTGCATGGTTTACTTACAAATGACCTGAAGACACCAGCATTTTCACAATTGTACATCGCTACCCACAGATAGATTTTGCATTCAAGAGCTTTCTCCAGTGCCCTGAAACTTCTGTCTGAAATTTTCTCTTGCTTCTCCTAATCACTTCTCAGCACAGAAGAGCTTTCCCAGTGTCAGCTGCTGGAGCAGTAAGTATGACCTGGGATAAACTGACTCTTTCCTGGCCTTTGTGCCAAAGTTTGGATGGAGAAGAAGCTTGGATGGTGTGGCTTTCCCTTTCTCATACTGAAGATACCAGTGCAAGGTGCAGGATTTCAGGGGTTATGTCTCAGATCCCTCTTAGTGAATTCGTGTCAAGTAAAGCAAACTCAAAGCTGAAAGGAAGATTACACTGATGGCAAACAAATCTTTTAGGAAAGAGGTTGTGGCTAAGACTGCATTTTGAGTGCTGGCCTGCCAGGAGCTCAGGGCAGCCTCTGGTGAACGTGGAGGAGAAATCTGGAAATTATTCTTTGCAATGCTGCTGCAGATTCCTGTTTGGCTACACTGCCCCAGCCAAACAGAGACTGTGAACCCACCCGTGGCTTTCTGCCCTCCACAGTGACAGATGTGAGCTCTGCAGCCCTCGTGTCCTACACGTGTGGCAGAGAAGGCAGGGGAGTTCATGAAGAGAGTGGTCCTTTGAAAACCGCCTTCAAGCTTCAGAGAACAAGCACGGGTGTTATTTGGCCTCTTGGTGGTTTTCTAAAAGTAGAAGATGCCCAAGAACTCGTCGTATCTGCAGCTGGTGCTTGCCAGAAACGCTTGTGTGATCTGTGTGGATGAGTGGAGAAAAGGGTGGTGGGAGGAGGGAAAGGCCTCGGAGGGGGAACAGCTGAGGAGATACAAATGAAAACTCAATTAAACAGAAGAGAAGGAAAATTCAAACTAGCATTGACACCCTGCTCAAGGCTGCTTTGAGTCTGGATTTCATCTGTAAACCTAGTGAATGGAGAAGGCAGCAGCGAAGAAAATAAATTACCTTCCTGGAAGGAGCTGAATTAGATGACCAGGAAGATGAAAACATTCAAATACAGATCTGCTTTGGTGATATGCCTAGGGCTTGTAACA
>NW_020956604.1:21905-23172 GCF_003031625.1 Empidonax traillii
CATTGACACCCTGCTCAAGGCTGCTTTGAGTCTGGATTTCATCTGTAAACCTAGTGAATGGAGAAGGCAGCAGCGAAGAAAATAAATTACCTTCCTGGAAGGAGCTGAATTAGATGACCAGGAAGATGAAAACATTCAAATACAGATCTGCTTTGGTGATATGCCTAGGGCTTGTAACAAATTCAACCAGAACAATAGATCTTGGGCTTGTAACCAATCCAAAGCTTGTCCAATGTATGAGATTATTTTTTTTTTTATAAAGGACTCAGTTTATTTGCCAACTGGAACGCTTGAAGTGGACAATGAATGTAATCCTGTATTGCCTTCCACCCTATGTAGCCGTGAGAATGATGCTAATTGGATCTATTAAAATCAGAAGGGTGCCATTTGGTACTCATTTTGCCTTCTGCCCTCAGTGATGCTGTTTTGGGATACAGACAGTGATCTGCTGTGGCTGTTCTGGTTGCTACTGGTTTCCTGGTTCGTGTGAGAGTGTGCAAATGCTCAGTGTCATCAACTGTTGAGACAGAGAAGCTGAATGCTTTTTTTTTTCTTTTAAGATAAACTGTCATTCCTCCAGAATGTGGTCGTCATCAATTTATTTCAGCTTTATTTTGCTCTTCTCCAGCTGTGTGAAGAGCATGTTCAGTATAACCAGTCATTCCAATAGCTTAATTTCTCCCCTAAGTATTTTGCTTCTTTTGGGTTGTCACCACAATCCCATTTAAAAGCCTGCTAATAGTAATTGAAAGCCATTTTAAGCTTGCATGTAGTATCAGAGTTTGAGCTGTGTTTTATTTCTGTAAAGCAGAAATAATAGTTAGCTATGACAGATACTGGGAAGCCAAACAACAGCCAAGGCTACCACGCTTTTGGAAGCCTTCACTGCTAGAAGAAAGTCATGGATCCAGAGTCCAGTGAAATGAATGTGGATCTTCCCAAGGACTTGAGTGGGATTCTGATCGGGTTCTGAGTGCAAAACGTGATCAGCAGTGGGCAGATGGAGGTTGGGCACAAAGCAATCAGGAACTCTGCCTTTGCAAAGGGATTCAGCCTGTGTTTGAGACAGTTTGTGTCCATCCTTCTGCAGAAAGCAAAGGGCAGTGGAAGTGAAAGGGTGCTGGCTGGGTTGGACTAAGCCCTGTTCAAAGCAAGTAGACCATTTGAAAAAGGATACCAGCTTTGTTGGAGAGGAGGAGTCGGCTGATCCTATCTGCTCCATTCCTCATTCCTAATTATTTTGGCTGATAGCATCTATATGCTAAGT